>NC_052317.1:7147500-7350000 GCF_016432855.1 Salvelinus namaycush
CTCTCTGTCTCTCCAACATTGGAACATTGTTTCAATATTTCACCAGCTGTCCCATAGTAATAAACGTGTCAGGAGTTGGGAGTCGGGATGAGATAGACAGGCTGGCAGCTTTTCTCAGCCAGTCCAAATCAAGAATCAGCATCATTTTTATGGATATATACAGTGATTCATCCTTTAAAAGTTGCAGCGTACTGCAGCATAGCTTGCATGGTGCCGCAGAATTCTATGGCACGTTATTTAAGTGTCAGCCATTGTAACCATTAAAGCTAGTTAGTGCTAGTTTGACCACCAAAGGGCATATTTGAGAAGCATTTGATAGCCTTCAATAGTGGCTGTACTAGAGAATTTAAAACCTTTTTTGTAAGAACATAGTATAAGGGACTGATTCCAAGAAATTTTGCTTTATATTATGGTGTTTCTATTCCAAGAAAAACAAAAAACCCGCTGTACAACGTGACGGTCGGGAGTAGGCTACAGTACTAAGAGCATAACATTACTACACCCTAATTGTATAATTGTAGTCTAACCAATACCCAAATGGAGATTCAGTGAAAATATAAATCTCATTGATTTATCCAAGACCAGTCCCCATGCTTGTCTCAGAGCAGAGCGAAACGGTGCTAAAATAGTTGACCACAGCGGGTATTGCTTCAAATCCTACTGCTTCTAACTTCTATATGCTCTTTAAATAAATAAGACCTACACCACTTCTAACAGCACATTACTCAACACTAGTGAGACTCATGTCGCCAACGGTAGGCCTACAGTATATCGCAAAATATTTTTTTCAATGACTTGACTGCCAATAATTACATATGGGTCTCCCATTGGCGGCCGGCATGGGTATCAAACCTGCATCTGTATCAACGCATTTTGCACTGCGTTGCAGTTTCTTAGACTGCTGCGCCAATTGGGAGGGCTATTATAATACTGTACATGGTGTCCATATCATGTTTCAGGTAAGACCCAAATGCAGACTGTGTTGAAGTAACAATGTTTATTACAGAAACAGGGGCAGGCAACGGGCATGTCATGGCAGGCAGGGGTCGATAATCCAGAGAAGGGCAAGGTACAGGATGGCAGGCAGGCTCAAGGTCAGGGGCAGGCAGAGTGGTCAGACAGGCGGGCTCAGAGTCAGGACAGGCAAGGGTCAAAACCAGGAGGGCGAGAAAAAGAGAGACTAGGGAAAAGCAGGAGCTGAGACAAAATGCTGGTTGACTTGACAAACAAGACGAACTGGCAACAGACAAACAGAGAACATATGTCTAAGTACCCAGGGGATAATGGGGAAGATGTGCGACACCTGGAGGGGGGTGGAGACAAGCACAAGGACAGGTGAAACAGATCAGGGCGTGACAGTCCAGGTCAGGATAACGAAAACATTTCTTTATTAAAGACTATCAGAAAGAATATTGGTACTTATTTAGTGAGTCACTCAGCTTTATGTAGGTGCCAGGCTATATGATTGTGCCATCAACTTGATAATATATAACGATATTTGAGGTTATTTCATTTTCCCCCCAAAAAACTAAAGTGAGCGATTGTAATCTGAATAAATGCCAAAATAATATTTGTAAATGCAAAAACATTTATTTCTGTTTTTAGAGGGAGAGAAACGCTGGGCCTGTGTGTGTGTGTGTCGCCCTATGGGACTCTCAATCACGGTCGGATGGGATACATAATAATAATACTTTTTGTTGTATAATTTATTTTGTCTCTTCTGGTGGATTAAATTTCAAATAAAAATAAAATCTAATTTAATTATATAGCCCTTCTTACATCAGCTGATATCTCAAAGTGCTGTACAGAAACACAGCCTAAAACCCCAAACAGCAAGCAATGCAGGTGTAGAAGCACGGTGGCTAGGAAAAACTCCCTAGAAAGGCCAAAACCTAAAAAGAAACCTAGAGAGGAACCAGGCTATGAGGGGTGGCCAGTCCTCTTCTGTCTGTGCCAGGTGGAGATTATAACAGAACATGGCCAAGATGTTCAAATGTTCATAAATGACCAGCATGGTCAAATAATAATAATCACAGTAGTTGTCGAGGGTGCAACAAGTCAGCACCTCAGGAGTAAATGTCAGTTGGCTTTTCATAGCCGATCAGGTCTGGGACAGGTAGCACGTCCGGTGAACAGGTCAGGGTTTCATAGCCGCAGACAGAACAGTTGAAACTGGAGCAGCAGCACGGCCAGGTGGACTGGGGACAGCAAGGAGTCATCAAGCCAGGTAGTCCTGAGGCATGGTCCTAGGGCTCAGGTCCTCCGAGAGAGAGAAAGAAAGAGAGAGAGAATTAGAGAGAGCATACTTAAATTCACACAGAACACCGGATAAGACAGGAGAAGTGCTCCAGATATAACAGACTGACCCTAGCCTCCCGACACATAAACTACTGCAGCATAAATACCGGAGGCTGAGACAGGAGGAGTCAGGAGACACTGTGGCCCCATCAGATGACACCCCCGGACAGGGCCAAACAGGCAGGATATAACCCCACCCCCTTTGCCAAAGCACAGCCCCCACACCACTAGGGGGAAATCTTCAACCACCAACTTACCATCCTGAGACAAGGCCCGAGTATAGCCCACAAAGATCTCCGCCATGGCAAACCCAGACAGGAAGATCACGTCAGTGACTCAACCCACTCAAGAGACGCACCCCTCCTAGGGACGGCATGGAAGAGCACCAGCAAGCCAGTGACTCAGCCCCTGTAATAGGGTTAGAGGCAGAGTTTCCCAGTGGAGAGAGGGGAACCGGCCAGGCAGAGACAGCAAGGGCGGTTCGTTGCTCCAGAGCCTTTCCGTTCACCTTCACACTCCTGGGCCAGACTACACTCAATCATATGAAGAGATGAGTCTTCAGTAAAGACTTAAAGGTTGAGACCGAGTCTGCGTCTCTCACGTGGGTAGGCAGACCATTCCATAAAAATGGAGCTCTATAGGAGAAAGCCCTGCCTCCAGCTGTTTGCTTAGAAATTCTAGGGACAATTAGGAGGCCTGTGTCTTGTGACCGTAGCGTACGTGTAGGTATGTACGGCAGGACCAAATCGGAAAGATAGGTAGGAGCAAGCCCATGTAATGCTTTGTAGGTTAGCAGTAAAACCTTGAAAATCAGCCCTTGCCTTAACAGGAAGCCAGTGTAGGGAGGCTAGCACTGGAGTAATATGATCAAATGTTTTGGTTCTAGTCAGGATTCTAGCAGCCGTATTTAGCACTAACTGAAGTTTATTTAGTGCGTTATCCGGGTAGCCGGAAAGTAGAGCATTGCAGTAGTCTAACATAGAAGTAACAAAAGCATGGATTAATTTTTCTGCATCATTTTTGGACAGACAGTTTCAGATTTTTGCAATGTTACGTAGATGGAAAAAAGCTGTCCTTGAAACAGTCTTGATATGTTCGTCAAAAGAGAGATCAGGGTCCAGAGTAACGCCAAGGTCCTTCACAGTTTTATTTGAGACGACTGTACAACCATCAAGATTAATTGTCAGATTCAACAGAAGATCTCTTTGTTTCTTGGGACCGAGAACAAGCATCTCTGTTTTGTCCGAGTTTAAAAGTAGAAAGTTTGCAGCCATCCACTTCCTTATGTCTGAAACACAGGCTTCTAGCGAGGGCAATTTTGGGGCTTCACCATGTTTCATTGAAATGTACAGCTGTGTGTCATCCACATAGCAGTGAAAGTTAACATTATGTTTTCGAATGACATCCCCAAGAGGTAAAATATATAGTGAAAACAATAGTGGTCCTAAAACGGAACCTTGAGGAACACCAAAATGTACAGTTGATTTGTCAGAGGACAAACCATTCACAGAGACAAACTGATATCTTTCCGACAGATAAGATCTAAACCAGGCCAGAACTTGTCCGTGTAGACCAATATGGGTTTCCAATCTCTCCAAAAGAATGTGGTGATCAATGGTATCAAAAGCAGCACTAAGGTCTAGGAGCACGAGTACAGATGCAGAGCCTCGGTCTGACGCCATTAAAAGGTCATTTACCACCTTCACAAGTGCAGTCTCAGTGCTATGATGGGGTCTAAAACCAGACTGAAGCATTTCGTATACATTGTTTGTCTGCAGGAAGGCAGTGAGTTTTAAATTGCAATTTAAATTGCAACCAATCACGGCCAGTTGTAATACAGCCAACCTAACTAAGAAATACATTTGACGACAGAATTCTCCCCCTACCCTCCTTCTAGGCAAGTCTATTGTCCAGCTACCTGCTTATAGCCATAATGGCGCTGTACAACGTGACCGTGTGTGTTTGAAAGAGTATTTTCCAGTAAGCAACTATTTTACCTTTATTAGACTGCTTTTTTCCAATATTTCTGTAATTCAGTGATATTGATTCACATATTAATTCGTTATGGATACATAACTAAATAAACATCTGCATTTTGAAAGAGTATTTTTATCATTATTTTATTAACGAAAGCATTACGATGCTGATGTTGAAATACAGTACTGTATAGTATATGCTTTTACATTTGGATAATAAAGCATGTTTATTAGGCTACTGTGCAGTCTGACAAGTAAACATAGCCTACAGTACATACTGTCGTAAACATGGGAAAGTGCCTAATTCCTTACATAAGGGAGGGCAAGCCATGTCCAGACTTTCTCGGTGACCTGAAGTACTCATTAACTCTGTCTTTAATGTTTTTTCGGGTTGCTTCAGTCATGGACAGAAACTTCTGAGACACAGTATTAATGATGAACACCCGGAGGTTCACTAGTAAGCAACATTTGCCTCGAGATCCATCCCAGTTTGTATTCTGTGCCCACTGATGGTATCGCTCTTCGGTTACACATACTTGGAATAGCAGAACAGCATAACGGTCCGAACGGCCCTTGCTGTGCCTGGTGAGCAGTTGGTCAAGTTCTGTTGTCAGAAGAGGAATGTAAATGTCAGGGTGAAACGACGACCTGACGAACCCGCCAGGTATGTTGACTCTGAATGTCGGAGGTGGAGTTAGGCTATATCATAAAAATAAAAAAAAATGCACTGTAACAAATACTTTTGGTGAAAGTACTTTCCTCTCGGCTCCGGCTCATTTTCAAGTCCTCTCGTAGTTATGGTCTTAACCCTGGAATGGGCAGCACCATAGAAAGAAGCTGGCTTGATGAAAACAATGTCCATTTTGTCTGTTCTCTTTGGTCACAATATCATTTTGTTTTAGATAAACAGCTTGTTTTTGAATGGTAACTGTGTTAAGGGTGGAGTTTGGGGCAGGGTGAGGAGTACTGGAAAGGTGTGACTTTCAGCTTACAATAGTCCACAAGTATACAGCAGATCGCCAATTGTCCTCACTTTGATTATGCTGTAACAACATACTGTAGCACCATGACCAGGATCTCTATTCATTTAAGTGAGCAGATTAGGGCTTTCAGGAGGAACGGAAAAATCTACTGGAGACATTTCAAAAATACTGCTAGACTTGGGGATTTTTGTCACGGACCGTACTATTCGCAAATGTAACACTTTAGAGTACTTAAGCATCGAATACATTGCAAGTAGGGGGATGTTCACACCTACAGTAGCTGGCCTATAAAGAGTCTATTGTCCTGCTAATCAGGCTACAAGTGTTTGAAAACCTGTTTTCAAACTAGCTATCCATCACTACTGTAAATAAAAACTCAGCATCTTGTTTACATCTTGTTTACATTCTTTATTGTAACCACAATGTCAAATCATTTGTATCTACCTTTCCAATTACTTTTAGAGTTTGGGATTTACAAATGTGTGCTTTTCGTTAAATCCAGTTCGGATTTAAGTTTAACTTTTGACTGACGCCTTTAGTGAGAGGTTTAATATTTAATAATATCTGCCCTCCAAATTCATATCCATGGGGCATTTTTCACGCCATTATTAGTTACATTGTTTTAGTTTGAACGTGCAGACTGGCACTAAGAACGGTGGGGACAATTCCCTATTCCTTTCCCCATGGGCTAGGTCCGTCTTCTGTGCACAGCTCTGCGGCCCATGCCGTGCCCCCTGACCAAGTGCCTTGAACCTTGCGCGCCCACCGCTATTTCAGTGGATACAGCTGGAGAACTGCAAGGCAATCCCGTTGTGCGCCACTCGGGAGCCATGACCAATATGACCAATATATATTGTCCTGCTAATAACAGGGTTAATAATATCTGTGAGGACCTCGACACCAGGCGGTGTCAGAGGAAGGCCCTAAAAATTGTCATGACCCCAGCCACCCCAGTCATAGACTGTTCTCTCTACTACCGCATGGCAAGCGGAACCGGAGTGCCAAGTCTAGGACAAAAAGGCTTCTCAACAGTTTTAACCCCCAAGCCATAAGACTCCTGAACAGGTAATCAAATGGCTACCCGGACTATCTGCATTGTGTCCCGCCACCCGCCAACCCCTCTTTTACGCTACTGCTACTCTCTGTTCATCATATATGCGTAGTCACTTTAACCATATCTATATGTACATACTACCTCAATCAGCCCAACTAACCGGTACTGTATATAGCCTCGCTACTGTTATTTTTCACTGTCTTTTTACTGTTGTTTTTATTTCTTTACTTACCTATTGTTCACCTAATACCTTTTTTGCACTATTGGTTTGAGCCTGTAAGTAAGCATTTCACTGTAAGGTCTACACCTGTTGTATTCGGCGCACGTGACAAATAAACTTTGATTTGATTTGAGAATATGCAAGGGGATTGTATATAATTCTAAATTAATAATAATCGCTTTGTTTAAAAAATAACAATATTTTGGAGATGATTTCATTTTCAAATAATGTAAAATGAGTGAGAAAAAGGCCATTCTTGAACATGGGGTGAGACATTGTTAATAATTTGTAAATAAAGCCAGATTGTTTTTAGAGGGAGAGAAACCAAAAGCCTACAGTCATGTCATGGGTCTCCCAGTCGAGGCCGGCACGGGTATTGAACCAGCATCTGTATCAACACAGCTTGCACTGCGATGCAGTGTCTTAGACCTCTGCGTCACTCAGGCGCTGTACAACGTGACCGGTCGGGAGTAGGCTACAGTACTACAGTAAGAGCAAAATAATACTAACATTTCCACACCCTAATTGTAGTCTAAGCTTCTCTTAGAATAAAAACCTTAGTGTAACAACAGTTTTAGTAAGTAATACTGAAGTCGTGCACAATTATCAGTTTCTACTTAGGTTTATGTCGCCCATTCATTGTCAATTAGAGACACAGTAGGACCCAAAAGCATAATCAGTGCTCTAACTCCCCCTTGTGCTGGTCTGGAGCAATGAAGTGGTGACGCAGGGTACCGCACTAAACCACAAATTACTTCTAAGTCCCGCAGCATAATCACAAAACTTTTAGTGGAGCAACCACTGTACAAAGAACTATAAATAGAAAACAGGTCAAACGGAACGAAGTGCAACTAGTTTGCTTTCTTTCCAGCTTCAGTTTGAAGTGATTGTGTTAGCCGTGTTGTTGGCTCTGACGAGTGTCCTGACGAGAGAGCACATTTTCTATGCCAGTCGAAATTGTGCATCATTAGCTCATTGTTATGGATGTATCCAAATAGATGTCACTAGAAAACAGCTTAAATGCAAATGCAGCTATTTTGCTGTTATTCTTGCTGCACTTTTTGACATGATTGTAAGTTAGCCGTAGTTGGCTAGCTAGCAAACAAGGGATAAGAACTCTGGGTCACGTCTCTGGAAACTGAACCGATAGAACAAACGACCAGCCGGCTTGGGGAGCAACTGTCACGGCTGTTGAAAGGAGTGGACCAAGGTGCAGCGTGGTCAGTGTGCATTTTCTCTTTATTTCATAAAAATGACGCCGAACAAAAACAACAAACCCTACAAAAACAAACCGTGAAGCTACAGGCTAAGTGCCCTAAACAAAAGTCAACTTCCCACAAAGACAGGTGGGAAAAAAGGCTACCTAAGTATGGTTCCCAATCAAAGACAACGATTGACAGCTGTCCCTGATTGAGAACCATACCCGGCCAAAACATAGAAATAGAAAATCATAGAAAAACAAAACATAGAATGCCCACCCCAAATCACACCCTGACCGAGACATAAAAAGGATCTCTAAGGTCAGGGCGTGACAGCAACCCTAAATTTGTGCAGGGACTATATCTTGTGGAAGGATAAAATAGTATGAATACATTTATCAAAATAACATTTATGAAAATATGGAAATCATTATTTGAATATGATGGTAACCGTTGTATAAAAGTGATAATTCCCTTGAAGCCAGTGTTTGGAGGCCCCTTGCCAATCTGTCCTCCAAAAACAGGTTTAACGGGCATTATCACTTAAGTAGACACTGGGCATAAAAACAAGCGCCCCTCCAGACCCGGGTTCAAATTGTATTTGTTTTCCTTTCAAAGATTTTGTGCAATTTATTTAGCTTCCCTGGCTCAATAGAACCAATTGAATTATTCCAAAAGTGCAAACTCTGCCCATCTGACACTCCAGACTGGTTTAAGCAAATGTTAATTTGAAAGAAAACAAAACTATTTGAACCCAGGTGTGCTCCCCTCACAGCTGAAGGGTGCAATGATGCCATTATCATCATCACAGGAAATGAACCGTGACAACTAAACAACAAACGCAAAAAACGTCCTTTTCACTGATGTCACAATCAGAGAACGATGAGATAGAAAGAGTCTGAAAAAGATAGGCGACGAGGCTTCTCCAGCCATCCCAGATTGATATCAGGTGGAGGGTGGAAGGAGTGAAGGAGAAGGGGTGGATTCCTGTTTCGTGGGTCCGTCCAAGTTCACTGACGTCAGGATGGCCGCATAGGGCCCTCGGCACTTCCTATCACCACAAGTGTAGACTTGCAGGGGAAAAATACAAGACGATTGAGGAGTTTTGCATTGTCCTTCCCGCACGTGCACATGCAGAGGCAGGAACACATACAAACACCCCAACTTTGTGGGAAATGGACTAAAAGAGCATACAGTAAATAAAAGAAATACAACGATGTAAGTACAGATACTGTGCACATACAAACATGAAAGCTTACTGTATGTATGACACACACATGCACACCAACACTGTTTAAGACTAGTAAGGACACAATCAAATCTAGTTGCGTTTAGAATACAGTCACTGATGTGCTCCTCTCCAAATATTGGTGATTGGCACATTTTACACTCCATTAAATCTGCATCCGTCACTCTTCAAACCTCTACTTAAATGCCTTTTTAAGTACTCAACAGATGACATCAACCTAAATAACGAATCATTGTTAATACTGATTTGAACCATAACAATGAACAAACGTGCCAATAGGAAAGAGAACCTCACATCCTCCCATTGCTATCCAGCTCTTTGTCTTCTGTTTGTCAAAGCCAATAGAATTTCCATGACAGGAAACGGAGAAGGAAGGGAGAACAGATTTTTCCTGTTTTGCGTCTGTGTTTTGTTAGACGAGACTAGTCTTTCATTTAAGATCAACGTCATGGTGGAAAAGGATACCTGCGTTTTTCCGGTATTTGCTCAGTGCATATCACTGCATGATGCATTAAAGGAACCCTCAAGAGAGAGCGGGAGCAGGTGCTGGAGTAAAGATGGAGTAATGAATAGATGAGCATGTGTTGAAAGAGAGCTGGAGTAGAAAAGAAAGATGGTGAGACCGAGAGGGAGAGAGAAAATAATCGAGAATGACAACAGAAATGTGACCTTCCTGAGACTGCATGAGGCCAACGGAAACCAGGCTCTCCCCACAATAAACAAGTGGACAGCCAGAAAGAAAGAGAACCATGCCAAATGAAATAAACAGGAGCGAGAGAGAACATGACCGGTCCGGTGTCACTAGGTTAAAGAGTGGAAGAGAGATGGAGGAGGCCCAAGTTTTCAAACCAATCCAAATTAGATCAGTAGCATCACTGCGTCACTGGGTGCTTGTTTACAATGTTGCCATTACAAGGTAATGCGAGTCGATTGTGAAAACATTCAAAACAATCTTTCATGTCCGCACGTGATTTCTGAGTGGATGCTTCACGCCGAATCTTTGCCCCATCCCACCAAGCCGCTCACATCAACAACACTGTATTAGATTAAAGGCTTTTCGTGTGTATTAGTGCATTGACGTCTTGATAAATGCCTTTTTTTTCAGGGAAATACGCAGTTCTGTCATCTTTTGGCGGTCACCGATCGGTATTCGGTAATTCATCTTTAAAGGCTATCACTGGGCGTCACAACATGTAAACTAGTAGGGGGATACATGGCTGGTGGTTTGGTCTGAAAGCATGAAAGGGGATTGTGGCTAGATGGCTTGTTAATCTTCTTTAGAGGGGATGTAACGTTTTAACTGACTCCCTTTGAGCAGCCTCTCAGAAAATGTATGTTTACTGTACCAGTGAATGTATGAATGGGACCTTTATGGATGTTTATACAGTGTCTCTGTCCTTCCAATGTCCATACTAATGTAGGATTATTTTATGAGGGTTATTATTATTTCCTTTCACTGTTGTTTTTTCCTCCAGTGTTGAACCCTTGCAGGAATCTGTGTTTATATCTCTGCATACTCTGTATGCTTGTGTGTGTAATTGTTTGTGTCAGTAGGCCCTTTCCCACCAAAGTTGGTCAGCCTCAACACACATTACTCTGTAAAATGAGATGACTCAATGAGCCAAAACTTTACGAACAACCACATTCCTAGCCCAAAAAACCAAACACACACGTGACTGTGTGCGTAGTTCGCCATGGGTGTGGGCCCCACAAAACATTGCTCATCCACCTTTTGTTGCATATTGTAAACTACGTCATGAGAGGTAGATTATTGCATAGTGGAATGTAAAACAGGTTATACAGACAGGTTACTGAAACAGAGAGGTGTATTCCCGTAGCTGCAGGAAGTGGGGGGCTGAGGGTGCTGCACTACTTCCTGATAAATCACAACAACAAAATTCTAGAATCATTATTTGTTTTTACGTTTTCCCCCCCCACCAAATGAGTGTACTTGGCTTTTATTGGTCCTGTACGAGCCGAGAAAAATCTGACTTGCGCCAACATGTCGACTGCATGAACAAAGGTCATGAAGTTTTGACTGCAGGTTTTTGCAGTTGTCGTAGAGAATGATAGTGGCCAAAATGCTGTTTTAGCATGGGCAGAACCATTGAGGGCTTCCAGCATGCTTTCACCATTTTAACCTCTACAGAACCGGTGTCCCCTCCGCGGGATGGTTGAGCTAACGTGTGCTTATGTGATTAGCATGAGGTTGTAAGTAACAAGAACATTTCCCAGGACATAGACATATCTGATATGGGCAGAAAGCTTAAATTCTTGTTAATCTAAGTGCACTGTCCAATTTACAGTAGCTATTACAGTGAAATAATACCATGCTATTGTTTGAGGAGAGTGCAGTTATGAACTTGAAAATGTATTAATAAACCAATTAGTCACATTTGGGCAGACTTGATAAAACATTTTGAACAGAAATGCAATGGTTCATCTAAAACTTTGCACATACACTGCTGCCATCTAGTTGCCAAAATCTAAATTGTGCCTAAACTAGAATAATACATTACGGCCTTTCTCTTGCATTTCAAAGATGGGACAACTTTTTTTTTCTCACACATTTCTTTCTTTGTATTATCTTTTACCAGATCTAATGTGTTATTCTCCTGCATTAATTTCACATTTCCACAAAATTCAAAGTGCTTCCTTTTAAAATGGAGAATATGCATATCCTTGCTACAGGCAGTTAGATTTGGGTATGTCATTTTAGGTGAAAATTTAAAAAAAGGGTCTGATCCTTAAGAGGTTTTTAAATGGATAGTCCACCATCTTTGTGCTATTTGCACTGGCAAAGCTGTCAGAACAGCCAGATACATAATATAACAGCATGAAAATGAAAAGACACATATAAAGGTTTAACCTTGCAACGTTGAAACCAGACATATTTGTTTATTTGGATCCCCATTAGCTTTTGCAGAAGCAGCATTTTCTCTCCCTGGGGTCAACCCCCCCCCCCCCCAAACAATACAACAACTAAATACAAACAATGGAACTAATTGTGTATGTGCCACACCGGTCCGGTCTCGCTAGGTTAAAGAGTGGAAGAGAGAAGGAGGAGGCCCAAGAATTCAAACCAATCCAAATCAGATCAGTAGCATCACTCTGTCACTGGGTGCTAGTCTACAGCAGTTCTTTTCAGTGTTACTCAGTCCTATCGTGTAATGTTAAATCCTTGTCGTGTTTTCCCTGTGTCTGGCCCAGAGTAGAGGGATCCTGAGGGCTGGAAGCATGCAGTCTGGTTTAGTATTTGAATTATGTTATTGACGTCAGCACACCCATAAAGCTGACTGCGGCCCATCCCTAGAGTCAGCCCGTGCCAGCAGCCCTGCAGGAAAAGTCTCCCTAATGCATTGTCAGGGCCTCAGGCTGGGGTGGGTGGGTGGGTGTGTGTGTGTGTGTGTGTGTGTGTGTGTGTGTGTGTGTGTGTGTGTGTGTGTGTGTGTGTGTGTGTGTGTGTGTGTGTGTGGTGGGTGAGAGAGAGTGTGTGTGTGGTGGGGAGGGCGTCAATCAAACTTGACTGTTGTGTTGATAGTTTAAAGAGATTGAGCCGCACTTATAAACTCTCAAGAGACACAATCAACAATGCTGGTGGTTGTGAGTTGACGGGACTACAAAAAAAGTCATGATGTGGTTTCTGGGCGGGCCAGAAAAGTCCACCTATTCCACTGGTTCCCAAGAGACTTTTGGATCATTAAATCTTATACCAACTGCAATGTGATATTGTAAAACATACTGTGCATATCAACTTAATGACTTATCAAATTCTCCCGTCAAATTAGTCTTAGTTTATGAACTGATGATGAACGTGAGAAAATATTTGTTGGGTGTGTGTTTCCGGGTTGTATCTCGTTTCCCTCCTTCAGGGAACAGTAGTTATAGTCATAACTGTAAGTTCCTTTTCAGTCGGTCAACTCGGGTACAACACAGCTATGGGTACATGAAATCATGCCCCAAGCCGACCCCAGTGTACACCAAATGTAATGGCCCACGGCAGACCACCTAGAGTTCCAACCCGACAGGAAAACCTGCGGCACCTGGGTATTGTGCAATCTGCATGCTGCCTATTGACCTTCTCCTGTCCAGCCGTAAGCACACTGTGGGCTACACTGGCGGCAGTGACTTCCAAGCAATAAAACCTCACAAAAGTGTGTGGAGATGCCCTACTCGCCGCAGCACAAATATCTCTTACAGCAGGGGTGTCAAACTCATTCCATGGCGGGCCGTTTTTGATTGCTCCTTTCAATTTGTGTCCAATTAAAACTTATACAACTAGGGGAGAGGAGTTCCTAACTAATCCGTGACCTTAATTCATCAATCAAGTACAAGGGTAGAGCGAAAACCTGCAGACACTCAGCCCTCCATGGAATGAGTTTGAAACATGTCCTACAGGTAAACCTTTAAACAACGCCCAGAGGAGGCGAAAAGGGAAAAAGCTCAAAAGCTAGAGACCTGTAGGTGATAGTCATGATCTTAGGGGCGAAGGCCGCATTAAGACACAACGTCACCTTAAAGTCACCAAGGACGGACTTCATACAGGATGGGGCGAACGGATAATGCGTGGAGATCTTCAACGCGTTTAGCCAAGGCCAAAGCCACGAGCAGGGCCGTCTTGTAGGAGAGGATCTTCAGATCTGCGCAATAGGTTTCGAAACTGGCCTGAGACAGCCCACTTTTTCTTTTTTTACCGCACCGCCAGGGGATGAGCCCCTGGAGTTGCACCATCAATTCCAACATGACTTGCTGAAATAGCTGCCATATACACCTTCGGGTGGAGAATGGACGGCCCTGGTCGAAAAGCACCTGTAGGAACTGTCACGCCCTGGCCTTAGTTATCTTTGTTCTCTTTATTATTTTAGTTAGGTCAGGCTGTGACATGGGGGATGCAGGTGTTTTTGTTAGTCTTGGGGTTTTTGTATGTCTATGGGTGTTTGCTAGTATAGGTGTGATGTATGTCTATGTTTGCCTAGATTGGTTCTCAATTAGAGACAGCTGTCTATCGTTGTCTCTGATTGGGAACCATATTTAGGCAGCCATATTCATTGGGTAGTTCGTGGGTTATTGTCTATGTTAGTTGCCTGTGTCTGCACTATTTGTTTATAGCGTCACGTTTGTTCGTTTGTTGTTTTGTAGTTTGTTTAAGTGTTCTTCATTTCGTCATTAATAAATAGAAGATGTATTGTTATCACGCTGCGCCTTGGTCCTCCTCTCTTTCTCCCGAAGACGATCGTGACAGAATAACCCACCAAAATCGGACCAAGCAGCGTGAAAGAGAGGAACAGCGCGTTGTAGAAAAATGGACTTGGGAGGAGATTCTGGACGGTAAGGGACCATGGGCACAGGCTGGTGAATATCGCCGCCCTAAAGCTGAGCTGGAGGCAGCGAAAGCGGAGAGGCGGCGGTATGAGGAGGCTGCACGTAAGCGCGGCTGGAAGCCAGAGAGGCAGCCCCAAAAATGTATTGGGGGAGAACACGGGGAGTGGTGTTAAGCCAGGTAGGAGACCTGAGCCAACTCCCCGTGCTTACTGTGGAGAGCATCGTATCGGGCAGGCACCGTGTTATGCAGAGATGCGCACGGTGTCCCCGGTGCGGTACATAACAGCACCTCGTATCGGCCGGGCTAGATTGGGCATCGAGCCAGGTGCCATGAAACCGGCTCTACGCATCTGGTCACCAGTGCGTCTCCTTGGGCCGGGGTACATGGCACCAGCCCTACCCATGGTGTCTCCGGTTCGCCAGCACAGCCCAGTGCGGGCTATTCCACCTCGCCGCACTGGCCTGGCTACGGGGAGCATTCAGCCAGGTAGGGTTGGGCAGGCTCGGTGCTCTAGACCTGTAGTGCGCCTCCACGGTCCGGTTTATCCGGTGCCTTCTCCACGCACCAGTCCGCCTGTGACAGCCCCTCGCACCAGCCCAGTACCACCAGTGCCTACACCACGCACCAGGCTTCCTGTGCGTCTCCAGAGCCCTGTACGCCCTGTTCCTTCTCCCCGCACTCGCCCGGAGGTGCGTGTCCCCAGCCCGGTACCACCAGTTCCGGCACCACGCACCAGGCCTACAGTGCGCCTCGGCAAGCCTGAGCCGCCTGTCTGCCCAGCGTCGTCTGAGCCGCCAGTCTGTCCTGAGCCGCCAGAGCCGCCCGTCTGTCCTGAGCCGCCAGAGCCGCCCGTCTGTCCTGAGCCGCCAGAGCCGCCCGTCTGTCCTGAGCCGCCAGAGCCGCCCGTCGGTCCTGAGCCGCCAGAGCCGCCCGTCTGTCCTGAGCCGCCAGAGCCGCCCGTCTGTCCAGAGCCGCCAGAGCCGCCCGTCTGTCCAGAGCCGCCCGTCTGTCCAGAGCCGCCCGTCTGTCCAGAGCCGCCCGTCTGTCCTGAGCCGCCCGTCTGTCCTGAGCCGCCAGAGCCGCCCGTCTGTCAGGAGCCGCCAGAGCTGCCCGCCAGTCAGGAGCCGCCAGAGCCGCCCGCCAGTCAGGAGCCGCCAGAGCCGCCCGCCAGTCAGGAGCCGCCAGAGCCGCCCGCCAGTCAGGAGCCGCCAGAGCCGCCCGCCAGTCAGGAGCCGCCAGAGCCGCCCGCCAGTCAGGAGCCGCCAGAGCCGCCCGCCAGTCAGGAGCCGCCAGAGCCGCCCGTCTGTCCTGAGCCGCCAGAGACGCCCGTCGGTCCTGAGCCGCCAGAGCCGCCCGTCGGTCCTGAGCCGCCAGAGCCGCCCGTCTGTCCTGAGCCGCCAGAGCCGCCCGTCTGTCCAGAGCCGCCAGAGCCGCCCGTCTGTCCAGAGCCGCCAGAGCCGCCCGTCTGTCCAGAGCCGCCCGTCTGTCCAGAGCCGCCCGTCTGTCCTGAGCCGCCCGTCTGTCCTGAGCCGCCAGAGCCGCCCGTCTGTCAGGAGCCGCCAGAGCCGCCCGCCAGTCAGGAGCCGCCAGAGCCGCCCGCCAGTCAGGAGCCGCCAGAGCCGCCCGCCAGTCAGGAGCCGCCAGAGCCGCCCGCCAGTCAGGAGCCGCCAGAGCCGCCCGCCAGTCAGGAGCCGCCAGAGCCGCCCGCCAGTCAGGAGCCGCCAGAGCCGCCCGCCAGTCAGGAGCCGCCAGAGCCGCCCGCCAGTCAGGAGCCGCCAGAGCCGCCCGCCAGTCAGGAGCCGCCAGAGCCGCCCGTCTGTCCTGAGCCGCCAGAGCCGCCCGTCGGTCCTGAGCCGCCAGAGCCGCCCGTCTGTCCTGAGCCGCCAGAGCCGCCCGTCTGTCCTGAGCCGCCAGAGCCGCCCGTCTGTCCTGAGCCGCCAGAGCCGCCCGTCTGTCCAGAGCCGCCAGAGCCGCCCGTCAGTCCAGAGCCGCCCGTCTGTCCTGAGCCGCCAGAGCCGCCCGTCTGTCCTGAGCCGCCAGAGCCGCCCGTCTGTCAGGAGCCGCCAGAGCCGCCCGCCAGTCAGGAGCCGCCAGAGCCGCCCGCCAGTCAGGAGCCGCCAGAGCCGCCCGCCAGTCAGGAGCCGCCAGAGCCGCCCGCCAGTCAGGAGCCGCCAGAGCCGCCCGCCAGTCAGGAGCCGCCAGAGCCGCCCGCCAGTCAGGAGCCGCCAGAGCCGCCCGCCAGTCAGGAGCCGCCAGAGCCGCCCGCCAGTCAGGAGCCGCCAGAGCCGCCCGCCAGTCAGGAGCCGCCAGAGCCGCCCGCCAGTCAGGAGCCGCCAGAGCCGCCCGCCAGTCAGGAGCCGCCAGAGCCGCCCGCCAGTCAGGAGCCGCCAGAGCCGCCCGCCAGTCAGGAGCCGCCAGAGCCGCCCGCCAGTCCGGAGCCGCCAGAGCCGCCCGCCAGTCCGGAGCCGCCCGCCAGTCCGGAGCCGCCCGTCAGTCCGGAGCCGCCCCTCAGTCCGGAGCCGCCCCTCAGTCCGGAGCCGCCCCTCAGTCCGGAGCCGCCCCTCAGTCCGGAGCCGCCCCTCAGTCCGGAGCCGCCCCTCAGTCCGGAGCCGCCCCTCAGTCCGGAGCTCCCATTCAGTCCGGAGCTGCCCCTCCGTCCAGTGACGCCCTTTACGAGGGTCTTCAGTCCGGGACTCGCTGCAAGGGTCCACGCTCCAGAGGCGCCACCAAAGCGGGTAATGACTATGGTGGAGTGGGGTCCACGTCCCGCACCCGAGCCGCCGCCGTAAGAAGGCCCACCCGGACCCTCCCCTTCAGTGTCAGGTTTTGCGGCCGGAGTCCGCACCTTTGGGGGGGGTACTGTCACGCCCTGGCCTTAGTTATCTTTGTTCTCTTTATTATTTTAGTTAGGTCAGGGTGTGACATGGGGGATGCAGGTGTTTTTGTTAGTCTTGGGGTTTTTGTATGTCTATGGGTGTTTGCTAGTATAGGTGTGATGTATGTCTATGTTTGCCTAGATTGGTTCTCAATTAGAGACAGATGTCTATCGTTGTCTCTGATTGGGAACCATATTTAGGCAGCCATATTCATTGGGTAGTTTGTGGGTTATTGTCTATGTTAGTTGCCTGTGTCTGCACTATTTGTTTATAGCGTCACGTTCGTTCGTTTGTTGTTTTGTAGTTTGTTTAAGTGTTCTTCATTTCGTCATTAATAAATAGAAGATGTATTGTTATCATGCTGCGCCTTGGTCCTCCTCTCTTTCTCCCGAAGACGATCGTGACAGGAACATTAAAATGTCCACCAGAGAGTTCTGAAAAGGAACCATTCCTTTATTTTGTCACCAAAGCTGGAATACCCGCTACTTATACCTATACAACCCTGTCGGGACGGTGCCCTTGCGGACGGTATAGTAGCAATAACGTTCAGAGGTAAACCCCTTGCCGTCAGATTGGACCTTTTCAGGGGCCAAGCCCAGACTCCAAATCTCTGGCCGCTGGTGCCAGACCTGCCTGTGCGCCTGGGACGAGCTAGTACTTGACTGCGGCTAACAGTGGTGGCAGGTATTGGCCACCAAACCTTGATGCCTTCCATTTTGGAGGGGAGGACGGCCACTCTACTGACAAGCAGGCAGCCATTCGGCAACATAGATCCGAGATTCCCCTTCTATAGTCAAAACCTCCATCTCTGTCTCATATTTTTTGTTATACATTTTTCTATTATTTAACCTTTATTTAACTAGGCAAGTCAGTTAAGAATAAGTTCTTATTTACAATGACAGCCTAGTGGGGTTAACTGCCTTGTTCAGGGGCAGAACAACAGATTTTTACATTGTCAGATCGGGGATTCGATCTAACAACCTTTTGGGTTACTGGCCCAACTCTCTAACCACTAGGCTACCTGCTGCCCCCCAAGAAACCTTGGAACTGGCCAGAGAAACCTGGTTGTCAACCGAATGTGAGTCCTGTGTCACACCGAAGGAGACTGCGATATTAGCAAGCTCTATATCGCCATGCTGGAAGGATAGCTCCGTGTGATCTGACCACAGACCCAGATCCACCCCAGTATCCTGCAACTCAGACTCCGCTGAGGTAAAGGTACCCAGAGGAGGATCCCTCTTTTCATTTACACCATTCTCAACAACTGAGTGTCTGACTGTGGGGAAAATACAATTTTTATTCAGCTCACACGAGGAGGACACAACATTCTTACCACCGTGGAATTTGGGGTAGAAACAATGTGTTTAAGTGCTGATGTTTGCCTGAGGCCCGGCCCACTTTGGGTTCGGGGGCTTCGGCTACCAGTGATGTAACCCGATTGGCCATGCCACCTCCCCACTCATCGTGCTAGGTTCGCCGCGGAGGGACCAGCTTTTCACTTCACCCTTGGGAGTAAAATGTCGCGTGTGCCAAGCAGACTGGCACTGCTATTGTGGAACAGGACAAGCAGGAGCAGACTTGGGGGTGGACCCGGAAGCCAGGGCAGCTCGCTTAGCCACTCTGTCTGCAGACCCTCTAGAACAGAGATGGGCAACTCTCGGGGGCCAGAGTGCTGTCACACTTTTCCCCCATCCCTAGCAAAATAATTTAAGTAATTGCATTCTAAACTGAAGATCATGATTAGTTGATTATTGGAGTCAGGTGTGTTAGCTGGGGCTAAAGATTGACACCAATCAGGCCCCCGAGGACTGTCAATCCCTGCTCTAGAAGACAATGCCGCTGCAGCAGCAAAGGTCCTCAGAGGAAGGAAAAAGTGCGGCTTCCTACCTCTTTTTATCCTCAAAACGAGACAAACAACCCCGTAGGAGAAACTCGTCCATGTACAACTGCCCACACCACCACGGTAGCCCCCATGCTTCTCCAGACTGCTGAGACGGTGCGACATGCGCAAGATGAAATCATCCATAGCACAAATCTCATCTACTGTAGGAGCTCTGCATGGGGCTCCCCCGCAGCCAGAACCGTGGCCAGGTCCGTGCTTAATCGGGAGCTACGGGTTAGGGTTAGCATCCTTTTGTTAGCCAATGGTCTAGGTAGCCAGCTAGCTTCCCACCAAGCGAAAGTGGTCGCATGAGCTGGTTCGATCCAGGGCAGCCTGAACATGCACCCAGCCCGAGACGTAGAAGACAACACTTGTGAGTATCATTCAAAGACATGCTGAAACCACATGACTGCGGGCAAGGTTGTGAACTCGAACCCAGCGTAGCCCTTTTCACTCACAGCCACTGTCATCCTGTATACGGGTTGAAAATGTACGATTTTGTCATTGATAGGTGCCTAAATAGGAACTCAGTGGCTGTCCAGTAACATGCTATACATGACGTCAGAGCTCAGGTTCTCCTCTTTAAAGCTCTGTATCGGTTTTGACTGACAGCCATTATAAGCTTGAGCACCACAAGTCCACAAGAGAAGATGCCCCTATCCCTCCCACTAATTGGGCTACTTTTGCACATTTCTTGTTGTCTGAGTGAGGGAAATTCTGTAAAACGAGAGGAGCCGATGTGTTCTGAAAGATGAGACGCTGAGGATGATAATAAATACAGCGTTGATGTCATACAAGCAAACCACACACCCACGAGTCCAAATGTGCAGATCACATTTCCGTATTGGAAAACTCATGTCATTTACAGTGTCAACGTTGATGATCGCTGTGTTTTACAAGCATGAACTGCGTTATATCCTGGGTTGTCCTGAACAGAATGAGCCTGTTTGTTGTATTGTGAAGAAAAATTTGCTGCAGAACACGCACCTATATGCACTCCACATGCACTCCACACGCACCAAAATTACAATCTGTTTGTCTGAATTGCCTTTTGAAAGTCTAACACTGTTAAGATCGTATTTTATAATTTAGCTAGCCATGTTGGCAATAGAATAAGCTTTCAAATGATGCCCAGCTGACCCAGATTGCGTTTTATAATGGAACGTTTTTGGATTGCGTAAACAACAACAGTAATTGTGTGATGGTGGGCTACGCAGGGCTGTGTTCCAAACAAAAACTACAAGTGTGCTTGCTTCAGTTCCTCAATGGCAAACCTAGGAGAGCTCATAAAAGCACCTTAAGTCATAAAAGTGCATAAAAGTGCAAACTGTGCAGTTTGGAGAGGTGTGTGTGTGGCCACTTGGCGACACCTGTTAGACATCTCACTCAAACCCTTGTCATCGTTTTTTCTTATCTTTCACCTACTCCAAATTTCTATGAATATTCTTATTATGTTACTGAATCCAGAGTTTTGTCAGATTTCGTTATTGACAAAATGCTGTGAAAAGTACAGTAGATGTGAAATGCACATAAATGACAGCAGTAATGTTTAGATTCAGTCTTGTGCCCTCACCTTTGGTCTGATCCTTTCCCCATCAGGTCCAATGTGTTCTCTTTCAATAGATACCATGGTCATGAATATGCTTTTTATAGTTCTTCTGTTTATAAGCATTTCAATTTGGCCATACATTTCATATAGGCCCATTTTCACGTGTGTAAGGGGTTAACAGCCGCCTTCGACTCGTTTGTGCTATTCATCTTACTTACAACCAGTTGGCGAGGCTAAACAAGCAGAAGAATAACTAACAAATTGGTAGGGAACTTCAAGAAACTAGTTACCAAACTTTAAGACACTAAGTCCAGAAGGATGAGAACACCCTCCTTATAAGTGGGACAGTTACGTTGGAGTAGAGCCTGATAAATGATGCGTTCTAATGTTCATTTTTAAGAAATGCGAAGGAATTGCATAGCTCAGCTTGAGATCAAGAGCGTAAGAATTTAAGGAATGTGTCTTCCGGTGAGGCACGGTGTTCATTAGAATGAAGCCTGACAAGGCCAATGTTCTTCAGTAGAGGGCTCTAGCGCACGAACTCTGCAATAGCTGTGTTTAACCGAGTTGACCGACAGAAAGGGAACGGAGTTTTGGCCCGTAGCTGCTGCACTTTCCTGTAAATGAACTAGTACATACTGTAGCATGGGCCATAAAATGACATATATAGTAACTGATTCATAGGATTACTGTGCCTAGCCAGCGTTCCAGTTAGCTTGCTTCGCTCAGTTTGTTCTAATGTATAGTGTCATGTCAGCACTGGTCTTCATCCAGGCATGAAGTAGGGGTGGAGAGGGGGGGTTGAGGAGAGAGAAAGGGGCAGTGTGAGGTGGATGGGTGGACGGAGGTGGGGTGTGGGGGGGCGGATACCCAGGCATGCCTTAGTGGGTGCTGCTGATGGGCCTCTGACAGAGGCTGGTTTGTGGGCTGGAGAGAGGAAACGAGAGATGGAGAGGACCGAGAGAGATGGAGAGGACAGAGAGAGGAGAGAGACGACAGAGAGAGATGGAGAGAGGACAGAGAGCCAACAGAGAGCGAAGGAGAGGGAAAGAGAGTGAGAGAGAGGACGGAAGGCTAAGTCCACACTGAGGCCTGTTTTCCTCCCAGGCTCCCAGCATATGGCTGAAGCATTAAGACCAACAACGTCTGGCTGCGAATAAAGGAAGACCTCCGTCTGCCTGAAAAAAAGGCCTGTTGTCTGGAAAAGTATGTTGCGATCTGTCTCTCTTGAGTTCACTTTCCGACCTGAGAAATTCATCACCCCCGCCACCGTTGACTGGTGACATTGTGAAATGTCTCCTGACCTATATAGCGGTGCATTTATAATCAACTAGGGACTAGGGCCCTATCGATTCTTGTTGTGTCTCGGTTGAGTTGAAACACTACAGCAAGTAGGACATCATATGTTTCGAAACCTCAATGCACATACAGTATTGTCACAACTCACGACACTAGATTGTGCAGCACTTTTTTTTTTTTAAACAAGACAAGCCTGTTGGCAACTTTTTGGTTCATCCAAACATACCTTAGGGACAGAAGTTTTTCCTAACCACATGACCTGACTCAGAAATACTTTGGGCCCTATGTAATTAGCTTACCAGAGTTTGTCCTGGTCAGGTGACGTGTTCAGGAACACCTCCCTAATAACTTGTGTGTTTGAACAGAATGAACCAAGCACCATTTATTTCTCCTATGAAGGGAATCACATTACAGCCGGTTTTAATGATTCAGTTAGTGGTCTTTGATGTTGGCGCACTGACTGCACTATGAAACCCTCTAATGTCCCTTTATACATCCTCCATGGAGGGAAAAGGCAGGATGTGGTTCCACCTTCTTGGCATGTCTCGCACCCCGATGGCTCGGGCCAGGCAGCTGCTTTGTGGTGCATGCCGGATTTCAGCAGCACACCCCTTTATGAAGGCTCCCCTTTGATGGACCTCCACCGTTTCCTGCGTGCCACAAGACTTAGCATTAACTTGGGGAGCTAACATAAGTCTTCACATCATATTCAAGGTTGTTCATCACCTTTGATGAAGCTGTGTCACTCAGTGTCACTTTCAGGTCCACCACTACATCACCTGTGTGTGACGGACCAGGATTCGAACCCGGCTCTCCTGCGTGCCACAAGACTGTTACCCCTCTTAACTAAAGCATTCGCTTGAGGAGCTAACATAAGTCTTCAGGTCTTATGCAAGTTTATTCATCACTCAAGCATAATTCACCTAACCAACCCTGTTATACATGGATATAATCCAGAGTATTCATAAAAGTTGTTGAGAGAAAATAGGTGCCTCTGCAGTAACTCGCCTTCTGCTACTAGGTTTTTTTGAGGAGGAACTCAGATTTCATGGTTGCTCATTTTGACAGAACACAAGTCATAGGTTTCGCGAGGGTGACGTCATTGTGATGTCAAAGCGCTTTGATGTGCTTTTACCCAAGTTATTGACGCAAATTGCTGTAACACACACTGGTTTGTCCCATTGTGCGAAGCATATGGGTCCAATCCGTTCCATATGTGATTCCTTCAAAGTGGAGATCAGGGTTTCCCACAGAAACAATGTTCAAAGGCAGAGCAGCCTTTCCATAAGGTACTGCATTCACAGTGAGTGATACAGCACTGTATGATGAGGACAAGTAGTTGTCCCCTGACCATGTTACTTGAATAGGAAAAACTCTTGGCCAGATAGGCTATAACTAGACCCATACATTATTGGCAATAACTATACATCTTTCTTCTTGATCAGGTCACTTGGTCCAAGGAAAACTCCTAGCCCCAAGTATGACTGATCTGGGGCTCACATGCTTTTGTGTCAAAGAAAAATTCCTCTCCAGGTCAAATGTCAGTTATAGTCAACCACGACTCTCCAACCACTCCAGTCCAGTGATCCATCCTCCCAGAAATCCACTCCAGGCTTTTTGTGGGAGGAAGCTGCCTTGGTGTCTCAAACCCTGGGTCTGGTCTCCCCCCAGCTTAGGGAGTAAAAGTTTGCCTCTCGTGTTGCATGTGCCTTGCCTTTAGATATGTTTTTTTTTCAATCTCTCTTTCTCTCTCTCCCCAGCTAACAATTCTAGGGAGAGCGAACGTTTTTGTAATGTTACCCGTAATGTTCCCCTGATGTTTGTGTCCAGTTTTCCATTAGTTAGGGGAACATTCTATGTATGTTAGCGAAAGCCTCCTGAGAACCTATTTAGCATGTTCTGGCATTAGATTTAGGAGAACATTCCCTTAATGTCAAACAGAACTTAGCCAGAATGTGGTTACCATGTTCTCAGAATATCGTATATGGGTCATTTTACAGAAGTGATACAAATTGGGGAATAAAAAAAAAAAATCTAATTTGTATCCTATTTTCCCAAAACTTTCAGCACACGTCTTCCAACATATGTCAGGTAAATATATATTGTAACTGACAGTTAGACTTACAGGTTGTCGTTGTTTTGTGTTTGAATTGTGTAACTGACAGTTAGACTTACAGGTTATGTCGTTGTTTTGTGTTTGAATTGTTTACGTGTCCGCTGTGCGGGGAAATGATAAGACAAGCGGAACTACGTAGCTAATAACTGTTGTAACGGGGATTCTTATTGTAGCAACACAATTTTGGAGGGAAGGCAATCCCGCGCTGTGTTAGCTAAGTTTTCATGTCATCGGGTGTAGTTCATAAAGTTTGAAGCGTATATGTTAGGA
This sequence comes from Salvelinus namaycush, assembly GCF_016432855.1. Taxonomy (NCBI): domain Eukaryota; kingdom Metazoa; phylum Chordata; class Actinopteri; order Salmoniformes; family Salmonidae; genus Salvelinus; species Salvelinus namaycush. Next base: position 7,171,795 of record NC_052317.1, read on the forward strand.
TGTTATAATAACGTTATAATAATTAAGGATGAAGCGTGAATTCATGCCAGGAATAATAAGTGTGAAGTTTGATTTCCTCCCTTCTGTAATAAGCAGCCAATGAGGTATTTTTCCTTTATTCATGTGTTTAATCTAATACTGTTATAGCGCCGGCTAAACTGTTTATGTATGTAAGCACTTCAGAGTTATACCAAGCTAATAAGTCACTCGTAAGATAAGGTTGTAAGAGTATGCTTAACTGTATTTTTCATTTACTTTATAGTTCTCACGGAAGGTGATAATTCTGACTAAATCTACAGAATAAAGCCGCCAGTTAAAATCAAGGAACGGTTGTGCTCGTGGTTACTGGAGGGAGCTACATATATTACATACACACACATATATATATATATATATATATACACACACATATATATACACACACAGTCGAAGTCGGAAGTTTACATACACTTAGGTTGGAGTCATTAAAACTTGTTTTTCAACCACTCCACAAATGTCTTGTTAACAAACTATAGGTTTGGCAAGTCGGTTAGGACATCTACTTTGTGCATGACACAAATAATTTTTCTAACAATTGCTTACAGACAGATTATTTAGCTTGTAATTCACTGTATCACAATTCCAGTGGGCCAGAAGTTTACATACAGTAATTTGACTGTGCCTTTAAACAGCTTGGAAAATTCCAGGAAATTATGTCATGGCTTTAGAAGCTTCTGATGGGCTAATTGACATAATTGGAGGTGTACCTGCAGATGTATTTCAAGGCCTACCTTCAAACTCAGTGCCTCTTTGCTTTTTTTTTTTTACCCCCTTTTTTCATGGTATCCAATTTGTTAGTAGTTACTATCTTGTCTCATCGCTACAACTCCCGTACGGGCTCGGGAGAGACGAAGGTCGAAAGCCATGCGTCCTGCGAAACACAACCCAACCAGCCGCACTGCTTCTTAACACAACGCGCATCCAACCCGACAGAGCCTGGGCGCGAACCCAGAGTCTCTGGTGGCACAGCTAGCTCTGCGATGCAGTGCCCTAGACCACTGCGCCACACAGGAGTCTTTGCTTGACCTCATGGGAAAATCAAAAGAAATTAGCCAAGACCTCAGAAAGAAATTATAGACAAGTCTGGTTCATCCTTGGGAGCAATTTCCAAATGCCTGAAGGTACCATGTTCATCTGTACAAACAATAGTATGCAAGTATAAACACCATGGGACCATGCAGCCGTCATACCGCTCAGGAAGGAGACGCGTTCTGTCTCCTAGAAATGAATGTACTTTGGTGCGAAAAGTGCTGGAGGAAACAGGTACAAAAGTATCTATATCCACACTAAAACAAGTCCTATATCGACATAACCTGAAATGCCGCTCAGCAAGGAAGAAGCCACTGCTCCAAAACCGCCATAAAAAAGCCAGACTACGGTTTGCAACTGCACATGGGGACAAAGAACACACTTTTTGGAGAAATGTCCTCTGGTCTGATGAAACAAAAATATAACTGTTTGGCCATAATGACCATCGTTATGTTTGGAGAAAAAAGGGGGAGGCTTGCAAGCCGAAGAACACCATCTCAACGGTGAAGCACAGGAGTGGCAGCATCATGTTGTGGGGGTGCTTTGCTGCAGGAGGGACTGGTGCACTTCACAAAATAGATGGCATCATGATGAAGAAGGAAAATTATGTGGATATATTGAAGCAACATCTCAAGACATCAGTCAGGAGTTAAAGCTTGGTCGCAAATGGGTCTTCCAAATGAACAATGACCCCAAGCATACTTCCAAAGTTGTGGCAAAATGGCAACAAAAGTCAAGGTATTGTAGTGCCCATCACAAAGCCCTGACCTCAATCCTATAGAAAATCTGTGGGCAGAACTGAGAAAGCGTGTGCGAGCAAGAGTCCTACAAACCTGATTCAGTTACACCAGCTCTGTCAGGAGGAATGGGCCAAAATTCACCCAACTTATTGTGGGAAGCTTGTGGAAGGCCCGAAATGTTTGACCCAAGTTAAACAATTTAAAGGCAATGCTACCAAATACTAATTGAGTGTATGTAAACTTCTGACCCACTGGGAATGTGATGAAAGAAATAAAAGCTGAAAAATCATTCTCTCTACTATTATTCGGACATTTAACATTCTTTTAAAAAAGTGGTGATCCTAACTGACCTAAAACAGGGAATTTTTACTAGGATTAAATGTCAGGAATTGTGAAACTGAGTTTAAATGTATTTGGCTAAGGTGTATGTAAAATTCCGACTTCAACTGTGTATATATATATATATATATTTTACTCACACACTTAAATTTAACCTTTGTTTAACTAGGCAAGTCAGATAAAACTTCTTTGGGATGGGGGCGGTATTTTGACGTCCGGATGAAAAGCGTGCCCAAAGTAAACTGCCTGCTACTCAGGCCCAGAAGCTAGGATATGCATAAGCATGGTAGATTTGGATAGAAAACACTCTAAAGTTTCTAAAACTGTTTAAATAATGTCTGTGAGTATAACAGAACTGAAATGGCAGGCGAAACCCCGAGGACAAACCATTCCCCTCCCAAAAAAAATCATCCTACCACTGATTTCAATGGCTGCCCGATTGCAGTTCCTAGGGCTTCCACTAGATGTCAACAGTCTTTAGAAAGAGTTTCAGGCTGGTTTTTGGAAAAATTATCCAGAAATTGTAGTTTTCTAGGTGGCTCCCATTTTTGCTGTAGTGTTTCCAAGCGTGTGAATGAGAGCGCGTTCTTTGGTATTTTTCTCTGGTAAAGACAATAACGATTCTCCGTCTTAAATTGTATTGTTTATTTGCGTATTACGGTACCTAATGTTTGATTATAGACGTTGATTGACTTGTTTGGATAAGTTTATTGGTAACGTTTGGGATTCATTTTGTATGCATTTTAAAAACTGAGTGTCTATGGATATAAAGAAGGACATTATCGAACAAATGGACCATTTTTGATGTAACTGGGGCCTTTTGGAGTGCCAACAGAAGAAGATCTTCAAAGGTAAGGCGTATGTATTATATCACTATTTTTGACTTTCGTGTCGCAAACTCCCTGGTTGAAAATGATTTGTTATTCATTTGTGTGCTGGGCGCTGTCCTCAGATAATCGCATGGTTTGCTTTCGCCATAAAGCCTTTTTGAAATCTGACACGGCGGCTGGATTAACAACAAGTTAAGTTTTATTTTGATGTATTGCATTTGTGATTTAACGAAAGTTGAATATTTATAGTCATTTAATTTAAATTTGGCGCTCTGCAATTTCACCGGAAGTTGTCGAAATGGGACGCTAGCGTTCCACTGATCCGCAAGAAGTTTTTAAGAACAAATTCTTATTTACAATGACGGCCTACACCGGCCAAACCCGGACAACGCTGGGCAAATTCTTATTTACAATGACAGCCTACACCGGCCAAACCCGGACAACGCTGGGCCAATTCTTATTTACAATGACGGCCTACACCGGCCAAACCCGGACAACGCTGGGCCAATTCTTATTTACAATGACGGCCTACACCGGCCAAACCCGGACAACGCTGGGCCAATTGTGCGCCACCCTATGGTACTCCCAATCACGGCTGGTTGTGATACAGCCTGGATTCGAACCAGGGTGTCTGTAGTGAGGCCTCTAGCACTGAGATGCAGTGCCTTAGTCTTGGGAGCAAATATTGCAAATTTGAAATAGTTATCTGAGTTCCTTTACCACCCCACTAAATTTGTCACTACCGAAACATAGTGAAAAAGTTGCAATAAAGGGAGAACCATGCACATTTTGATTACAGATTAATTGTAGAAATTGTATTTGCATACCAAATTAACAAAACAGTAAAAAAAAAGATTTTTAACCAGATTTTCAAAATCTTTAAATTGAATTTAGAGAAATATAGTCTTTGTAAAATGGTCAATGTTGATTGTATGAATCTAAAACTTGTTGATTGATTGAATTACGTATGCATCTAATTAATTATGTGGTTAGATGTATAAATTATCACATTACCTCTCTTTATTTTGGCAAAATAACGTGCTTAACAAGTGTCAATCGTAGAGATAAATGGAGGACTGTTGATGGATCTAACTTGTTTTGAATATAACTTGAATCAGAGATGTGTGGGGGGCCATAATCGACATCCACGTCTTCAGCGCTCGGGGAACAGTGGGTTAACTGCCTTGCTCAGGGGGAGAACGACATATTTTTACCCTTTTCATATCGGGGATTCGATCCAGCAACCTTTCGGTTACTGGCCCAACGCTCTAACCACTAAAGTAGTCAATTAGGTGGGGATTCCTATGGGTTGGGAGTGATCAGTCAATGATCAGAGCGCATTGTCTTCTTCAAATTGGGTTGCCTATGGTTTGTATACCAAAGACTATGGTAATATCCAGGAGCCAAGACCAAGATTCATACGAGGACATTGGCCCCAAGATCCAGACCCAGTGTGTTGAAACCAGGGAAGAATCTCAATTGCATACTCCTCACGCCTCTCCTCGCCTCCTTCTCAAAACACATTGGAGGTCAGGGGAGAGAACCTCTGGCTTTCCCATCCAATGGGTTTTGAGGAGGAGGCGAGGAGAAAGGACACGAGAAGTAAGCAATGGAGATTCCCCCATGACAAGTTAAAGACCAAATTTATGTGGTCTTGAGTGTTCTCAAGACCAAGACCACCAGGCCAATAGTCCATGGGTCTATTGTTATTTAACTGATGCTCTTTAATTATTTGTTACTTTTATTTCTTACTATTTTTAGGTTAAGGGCTTGTAAGTAAGCATTTCACTGTAAGGTCTACACCGGTTGTATTTGGCACGTGAAAAATACAATTTGATTTGATTTTGATATCTAGTTAGTTGCACAACTGAATGCATTTAACCTAAATTTGGATTCGTTATTTAACCCAAAACCCTCTGAATCAGAGAGGTCCGAGGGGCTACCTTAACCACCACAACAACTGCTCCCCAGGCGCCGCTGGACGTTGGTTAACTGCCTTGCTCAAGGGCAAAACGGCAGATTTTTCCACCTTGCCGTGTTGAGGATTTGAACAAGCAACCTTTCAATTACTGTCCCACCGGTTAGAGCCCTCCTTATGGCTATTCATCTCAGTACATTACACTGAAGTGAGCACTTGTCCACTACCCACATGGTGGTTCTCTGTAGCACAGTTGATAGAGCATGGCTCATGCAACTTTATAATAGAGATATCCTCAATGCTGCTGCCCATGCTGTCACAGACCATTATGGCACAGATACAAAGATGAGACCGCTAGATATCTCTATGGTGTCAATTGTGTCGGTTGTGACCGTTTTGGGTTTGGACAATTTTGGACTTTAAAGAATCCCCATAGCTAAATATATTTGTTTTGGACTTATGTACATCCAAGCAAGCATCTATTTTAGTCCCAAAACCTTACTTTACATATAGATGTTCGGTAGTGACAAAAAAAATACATGATTATTTACCAACTTGCTCACTCATTTTCTCCAAATTGTTTGCAAACAGACTACTTACCATGTGGCCATGCTGGAGAGGGGAGCAATCCCATCACCTGGTGATATTTGTAGGGGTTAAGTCACATTCATTCTACAGTATTTTAAAGGTGCAATATGCAGAAATTGCTCCTCCATTTCCTGGTTGCTGAAATTCTAATAGTTTGCCTAATTTCAGTTTACGCGACAAAACAAGCAGTCATTGTGTAGGGAATCATTGTACCATCTAAACTGCTGTGACATACAGCATATTTTCCATAACCAAAAATATTGTAATTTCAGCTGTTTGAATATGGTGTACAAAACCTAAAGTAAAAGACGCAAAAACTAAACTTAAGAACGGAAAGCATAGAAATAGCGCACATAGAACGTACAGTATCTACCGCTTCTTAGACTTGCTTTCAATGAGAATGACAAATCTACAACTCACATTTCCATGTGAATTTGGTCGACCAAAAATCACTCATGTCACACTTCTGAGAACATGGCAACCATGTCCTGTATATATTTGGCATGACGTTGATAGAATATTCTCCTAACACTCCAAAAACGGGACACTGGAATATTCCTGCAACGTTCCAATGAAATGTGTCGTCTAGAACATTAATATTGAATATTCTGAGAACATGGTTCTGGGTAAGTTCTGTTGGACATTAAGTTAATGGTCTCTTTGAAACAGTCCTTGCACATCACTGGAACATTCCTATGAACACGTAACCTAATGAGACAATTAAGGGAGCGTTCTCTAAAGTTGTGGGAACATTTGTTGTTAGCTGGGTGTCTCTCTTTCAGGAGGATCAGAGTGAAGAGAGCTTGTTGGTCTAGCACGGTGGTGTGAGCTTCTGCAGCTCTCTGAAGTCCCTCTTTGAGGCTTTCAGTTGCTGACCGATATGTTTCAGCCGGGTTTCTCACTCTCTCTTTTAGTCTATCTATCCATCAATCGCTCTCTTCTCTTTGTCTTTCTCCATTTTTGTATCCTAATTTCTTTGGTACCCACTTTTTTCCACTCTATATCTCCCTCTTTCTCCTGCCTCTCTCTTTCTATGACTCTGCTCTCTATCCAAGGGCAACAGAATAGTTTTCCCAGTGTAAGCCTCCTAGACATACACCATGCAACCATTAACACGTAAGTATTAAGGATCTGTCCCTCTCCTCAAGCCAACCCCATTAGCCATTGAGGCTATACAGTACATTATAAACAACAGTGTAGCCCTGGTGTGTGTCTGCCCTGCTACTCTGAAGTGAAACGTCTCGTGCGTGGAGGGTGAGTGAGTGCGCTGGCAGGGCTCCGCCTCCCCCTTCCCCCTCAAACCCTCCTCAGGCCGGGGGGGCTCACTGACACATCAACACCACAAGGCGAGCAGAGTAGCAGACGTAACCACCTCGCACGACTTGGTTAAGGAGAGAGAGAGCGGGAGAGCAAGAGAGAGAGGGAGGGAGAGCAAGAGAGAGAGGGAGGGAGAGCAAGAGAGAGAGGGAGGGAGAGCAAGAGAGAGAGGGAGGGAGAGCAAGAGAGAGAGGGAGGGAGAGCAAGAGGGAGGGAGAGCAAGAGGGAGGGAGAGCAAGAGGGAGGGAGAGCAAGAGAGAGGGAGGGAGAGCAAGAGAAGGAGAGCAAGAGAAGGAGAGCAAGAGAGAGCGAGTGAGAGAGGGCAAGCGGGAGAGCAAGAGAGGGAGAGAGCGAGAGAGCGAGAGAGGGAGAGAGAAGGAATGCGGGGGCATAGACACATTGACACAGAGAGAGAGGGTGACACTACTGCAACTCTTTCCTTGACTGAGAGTGCATTTGAGTTCACCGGACCACCACGTATGATGAAGGATCACTGCTCGCCTCTTCACGCCTCCCCACCCGGACATCCCGGGACCCCCATACGGCATGGCCACACTGCCCTGGGACCCCCACCGCGCTCTGTGTCGGACATGGAGCCGCTGCGTCCTGAGTTTGTATCTGCTGTGTGTCTGTTGACAGACGAGTCGTACCAGAAGCTGGCCATGGAGACGATGGAGGAGCTGGACTGGTGTCTGGACCAGCTGGAGACCATCCAGACCTACCGTTCCGTCAGCGACATGGCTTCCAACAAGGTAAAACTGAGCTGGACTGTTGTTTATATGACCATAACGCAACCACAACACAACTATAACATAACCACAACATGACAGTAATGCAACAACAACACAAATGCAACAGAACCAACACAACAGTATTGCAATTGCAACACCTCACCACTGTAGTGTAACCACAACACAACTGCAACTCATCATGACCATAATGCAACAACAACCACACAAACTTACTATAACACAACCTGAAACGAACCACTTCAGTGCATTGAGACTATTGCTGTGATGATATTTTGTTGTATGATCTGGTTAGTAGCTCGTCGGCATGATAGTACACAGAAACTAGATTTGGCTTGAACTCGATTGAGATAATATTGGACTTATGTTAAGGCTGCTTGGTGTCAGCACAAGAGCTCTTTGAGTCTTTACTGTGCAATATGAAGAATGCTTTGATTAACTTTGGGGTTGTTCCACAAAATGAGTCCCTTTTGCATCCCTTTGATATTTTAAGTAGAAACTGTGCACCAATATTTGCATTTTAAAAGCCTGTTGTATTAAATGAAGTGCCCTTTATTAATATAGACCACATGTAAAATTCTATAAATCTGATTTGTATATGACCTCTGTGCACCCTCTGTGACTTCTAGGACTTCTTAACCTATAAATTCCTCAAGTTTTCACCGTCATTGTGAAGCCCTAGTTATTTTCTTGCTTTGACAAAGTCATTTCTGAAGATTGTTTATTTCATGTGATTGATTTTAAGGAATAAAAAAAAAACGGACCCTCATTTTAAGGTAAACCCTGTTATGTGAACTGAACTCATTTTAATATAGTGAAAGTATTCCTTTGAAAATATTTTTTTCTGAAGAAACATTGAACATCTAATAGTTAAATCATAGTACTGTAAAGCAGGTGAGATGGTTCTACTGTGTTTGGCCATTGTCTGGTGTTTTGTGGTGGACAACTCAGCAGTCCAGGTATAACACGTCAACTCTGTTACTCATAGATAGACAGGCTAGAATTTTTTTAAACATTTTTATTTTGTTTGTGAAGATTGCATTCAAATGCCCCTCCCTGTTGAACACAGGCTTCCATTCCTCCTGTCACAATGGGAATCTATGGCTGATTTAAGATTAAATCCATGGCTGATTTAAGATGAAATCGTCTTTATTTGGCACGTTTAATACACTTACTATAGTCATTTTTTTATTTAACCTCTTGTGATGGGAAAATGTGTGTTTTATTAAGTTGAACATGTGCTCTTTATGACAGAATGTTAAAAGGAGGAGAAATAAAACATGTTTATTTCTCGCCAAGTTACACTATCCGAAAGGGACTCACTTCGTGGAACGACCCATTGACGTACTTGCCAAGTGGTTAGCATCCTGCGGTTGTGTGTGCGTGAACGGCTACTGCTCTTTCATGGCTCTGCTGTAAAATGCACAAACAGTGGAGAGTTTGCATAGAGGACCATAGACTACTGCTCTCGCTGAATAAGACGCCTATCTGAATACCAATCTATCCATTTGTTGTCTTTTCTGTGTAAGACTGTGATATTAATGAATTATATACACAATACAAATAATAGTTGCCATCGTGCCTGATAGGTCTTTTTGTCTGATGACGTCATCGCGTCTGGGATAGCTCATATTAGCCAGACATTATTCAATGTCTCAAACAGTTTTCGGAAACCATGACCAAAACCTGACGTTTCTTGCTATAACTCTGGTTTTATAACGGTTTTAGATGAACTATTATGAAGTCAGTCTAATTTGACACTAGCGTACTAGGCTAGGCTAGCTGATAATGTTGGTGGCAACGTTGGTTAGCCTTATGGCACTTTAATAATGAATAATGATAATGAATTTGATTTATGTAGTGACTTTTTTTTTATGTTCTCAACACTCTTACGAGGGGAAACTCACCTCCACTCTTTTCTACAATTAGCCTACTGTAAAATAATGTATAACTGCACAGCAAACTCAGATAGAGAGTAGACCGTATGGTGACCAAAATACGCTAAGGATTCAGCTTGGGAGGTCACCCTTCTTCCCCTGTCCTACACAGTGACATTACAGTGGAGTTGCGGTCAAAAGGAAGCGCCAACCCTAACTGTGTTGACCGGTGACCATGACATGCGTTTCCTGTCTCTTTTCCTGACCACCACACAGCCTCCTCTTCACCCTTTCCCGGGCCACCAGACTACAATGGCCCCTAAGGTCAAGGCCTCCCTTTATTGTTATCAACGTCACGGGGACTCGACACAATGAGTCCGGAGACCCTGAAGACACGCAAGTACAACATTCAGTACTCAGCGTTCAGACTGAACTGGAGCCATTGTTGACCATGAGTCATAGGCCTCTAAGATGGATGGTTGACGGTTAACCCAAGTCCAGTGTGTTGGGAATAGGACTGGGGAGTGGAGGCTAGAAGGTCGCAGGTTCAAATCCCCAGTCAGATGACTCCTCTTGTGCAGTGGCGTGTGAGACGTGGCATTTATTGATCTATAATATTGAGAATGGTGCAAAATCCCCAAATGCTGCTCACGGCATGCGTTTGCACTTTGCGAAGTGGGAAATCTCACAGCATGAACCAGAGCTGAAGGGCAAACAGTACTTGTTCTCTTTCAAATAGGAGACTATTCCATTGGTTGGTCCTAACCCTGGTCCACTGAGTGTGGAGGCTTTTGTTTCAGACCAGCATAAGGAGCAATGTGGAATGGCCCCATCGAATCCAATGTTTTCGGGGTGGAACTAATTAACCCTATGGGTTAATTATTTCCCCGGGGGGAGGTTTCCACAGGTGTATCCCGGGCTTGGACCACACACACACACACACACACACACACACACTGTCCTGTTAGGCCACTCCAAAGTGCCAATGATCTCAGAGGAGCGAGCTCCTATAGCTGCTGTTCTAGCGCCACTGTCATTAAGTTCCTCACACGTCCATACTGACGTTAGCTCTGGGCCTTAGACAAACACAGCCATCTGAATCCAGTTAGCGAGAGCGGCTTTACGGGCTAGCGTGCTAGCCTAGCATTGAGTGCTAGTAGGAAACTTTAACTCGCGTGTGGTCATTACACTTTAAAGTGCTGCAGTCTTTAGACCAGAGTGACGGAATTATTGAAACAGATGTGGAAGTAGGGAGGGTAATGCTTTTTAAATGACTGTTTGATAATAATAGTGTTTGACTAGTAGTTGTACTAATGAGATGAGACTTATTTTTCTATAGTTGCAGGTCCTTTCACTTTTTTATGCCTGCACAGATATTGGCTTTGTATCTACAAACTGCTTTGCAGACCACAAAGATTTATCCAAAATAACCTACAAATGTTTCTATTAAACGGTGGCCTTGATTTTTATAAGATTTTCTTACTAGACACAATTCCCCACAAGCCCTGCGGGAAACAGGTCTGTCTCAGGCTGTAGTCGTTTGTGTGTGTGTGGAAGTGGAAGTGGACGTGTTTAACTATACTTGTGGGGACCAGAAAATTTGACCAACTTGGGACATTTTGTTAGTCCCCACAAGGTAAAATGCTAATTCTAGGGGTTTTAGGGTTAAGGTTAGAATTATGTTTAGGAACTAGGGTTAGTTTTAGGGTTAGGAGCTAGGGTTATGTTTAAGGTTAGGTTTTTGGGTTCACGTTAGGGAAAATTGAATTTTGAATGAAACTGAATTCTGTGTCCCCATAAGGTTAGTTATACAATACTGTGTGTGTGTGTGTCCGTGGCCACTACAGCTGTTTACCCTGCAAACAGCCCAAATTAGGACACAGGGACTGGCACAGGTTCGAGTCATATTAGGCTTTGTCTGCTTGGGTCAGAATTGCACTATGCTAACGTTGCAATCTGCTGTATCTCTTTGCTTTAAATCAACCAAGGCCAAACCGCCAATCTAGTTTCACTGTGCCAACATTGCAAATCTGCTCAGAGAGTAGGACAAGGAAATCGACCTCCACTGCTTTATCTTTTATTTAACCAGGGACGTCACATTGTGATTTAAATACATGTTTCAAGTGTGCCCTGGGTGGTGCCTTGCGAAATAGACACAAATGTAATCTTTTATCTTTCACTTTCCTCCCCAATAGTTGACGGTACACTGCGTCAGTGTGATTGCCTGGTATTTTGTAATGAGGGACTTTGCCTACATTACAGGTCAGTGCCGGGGGCATTGTCAGGAGGCTCTTACCAGTAAATTACCACAGTACATTTTGTCAGAAGGAGGAAGCTGGTGGGGAAGGAAGGGAGGGTGGCGACAGGCACGGAGCTACATTATGATAGAGGAGGAGTTGTTTAGCTTAGTCTCTGTGTGGGCCAGTCAACCAGCCAGCCAATCAGTCATGTTTTATTGTTTTAAGTTTCCTGACTGTCGCCAGAAGAGAGTAGACTTGAATACAGAGAGGAAGCAGACCCAGAGAGCGAGAGAAACAGCGACACGCTAACACATTTGAGAGAAGTTTTAACACAAGTTTTGGAAAATTTATATTGTACGTGTGGCATTGCCTTTGCAATAATGGGACTATGCTGCTCTGAGACGAACAAGAAAACATTTGGGATACTTACAAGTTGGAAACAGGTGAGTTTGTACACTACTTGTTTTGCTAGAGTGAGTATCTACTCTCTTGTCTAAGGGAAATGGTTTTACTTAAAAACATTTGTTTTTATCTGAATGTAGGGACTTAGTCAGATTGTATGGGTTTGGATCATACACTTGCACTGGCATTGTAATTTATTTACAAAAAACTTTCACTTCACTTTAACCTTTTACTGCATTGGACTAAATCAGGGTCACAGAGTGATTCTTGGTAGTCTAAAACAAATCTACTTTGAAACAAAAGTATACACCTCACACACATGGTTATGGGCTTAAAAAGAAGACGACACTTGTACCATGTCAGATATAGAGTTGAAATGTACTACATTTTGAGTATGCATCCCAATATTACACTTTTATATACATCACAGAAGACTGAAATAAAAAAAACTGTTGGACATAGAAACACTGGATTTTCATCTGGTTTTTAAAAATAATCTTTATTAATGATGAAATGATGAAAAATATGAAGAACATTCCACCCATGAGGCCAAAGAGGGCACTTCGTCATTGACTGCAGGAAAGGGCTACGTGTTGGTCTTTTGAATTCCATTCAAAGTACAGTAGTATTCATGGATTATATTGTAATAGATAGCATAATAACTAAACATAACTCTATTAATGACCTAATAACCTCACAGTGGTTCAGTATTATGCTGTATGTCCAGGAATTTACTTTCTGCATTTCCGATGTTGTGTCTATTTTAGAGATGAGGGTCATTCAGACAATGTTTGAGTTGTTCAAACTAGGGCCAGTAGAAACATAATCTGATATGTTGTTTCAGACTTGAAAAAACTAGTTCACCAGTTAATGATAATAATACAGTGTAATAACGTATTGGATTTTTTCTATAGCTCTTTTGCATGCGCTCAAAACGCTTTAGCCTACAATATAAGGGGGAACCTCACCTCCTCCACTATCCATGTGTATTCATGCACACAATATAATGCATGGTTAGTGGGTCGGATAGTGGTTATCTGAATACAGAATGCAGTGACATTATGCAACAAGGAGCCTGTTGAAAGCGCCGTTGACATCTTTCATAGCCTGTGGTGGCGCTCATCTTATCACTACCTACTTTGAATGTGTTCACTTCAACATTGTGAACACTTAACACTTCAATACTCTGGAGCTCATTCACCACACAAATGTACACTCGCTTTCGGGAGCGCCAAATAACAACCTGTTGTCACAAGTGTGTTTCCCCAAGTCTGACGTAACTGTGTGAGTAACGGTGCGCGTTGAGTAATGTGTCCTACCCGAACACACTCATGTTTCCGTCATCCTGCATTAACACATGGTTTACGGATGTTGTATGACTACCATATGGTGCTGGCGTATGCTAGCCTACTGAACGTCGGTATGACTACCATATGGTGTTGGCATAGCTCGGTATGACTAGCGGGGAAACACAGAAGACATAGTGTATGACTCATATGAGTCAATTTACAGAGGTCACGAAGTACTATGCAGTACGCGTAGTACCTTTACGCCTTCAGTAAGAATATATTACAAATACGCTTGAACAGAATATCCGTAGTGGATTTGGACATTTCCAGTTCGGGAAGTTTTATGTTTTTTTGGAGGGGGATTTATAAGACTGTCTCTAGCAGTTGGGTTTGTAGAGTTGAGTGCAGCCAAAGCTTTGAAAGACGGAACTTTCAAAGTTGTGTTCAGGTTGCAGTCAATGGGAAATAACAGACCGGTCTGCCATATGAGAGCCATTCACTGCTAGAGAGGGTGCGATTTAATGGTTCACTGAAAAGGCACCTGTTTGAAACAAGTTTGGCTAGAAACGACAAAACAAATCCAAGTGATTCTGTAAATTAGCTGCAGGATATTTGATTGGCTATTTCTCAGATTACCACATTACAACGCATACATTTTTATATTTGGATCAAGATAAAAATTGACAAGTAAAGTCGCAAATATAGATGAATAGGATACCTTTGATTTCATGCATCAGTTTTCAAGAGTGGGCAGTGGATGTCTGAGTTATATTAATGATTTTTGCTAAATTAAATGAAAATCTTGTAAAATATAAAACAAGTAAAATATTAATTTAGTGAAAAAGGAAAAGCAAGCCCATTTGAAATTAAGTTGTGCCATTGAAATAACCTTCAAATACTGCCCCATTGCGATAAGACACACAGAGGCAGCATCATTGAGATAAGACACACAGGGGCAGCATCATTGCAATAAGACACATATGTATACAGACACAGACATACACATTGAGATGAAGCAGTGGCCAGAGTCAGGACGATGCACAGCTGCCTCCCTTCACTCAGCTGAGTAATGCGCAGCAGTGTGTGTGTGTGTGTGTGCGCGCGCGCGTTTGGAAGAGAGACCTCCGTGAGAGCGTCTATGCAGTACACGTGACTCTGTTGCCATGGCGTGATCTACGTGTTGATGTCTGCAGTGGTTTGTGTTGATGTGCGTGTTGCAGGCAGAGACAGAGGGGGCTGAGGGAGAGAGAAAGAGGAGAGCGAGAGGGGGGCGACATCTGGCATTGGCGGGAGACTAAACAGAGAGAGAGAGGCATCCTCCACTGGCCTATCAGCCAGCCAGTTCTAGCCAGTCACCGGGGATCCCTAGCCACCGTTGGAACCCCCTTCCCCCTCTTCCTTCCCTCGTTCAAGCCACTTAGCCTCTCTGCCTCTCCTTTTAGTCTCTCATCGGATGGATGGATATAGCACTGGAATCCCCTCCGCAACCCGCCTCCATTGGCTACCTCTGGGATGGATAGAGATATGATAGCAATGTAATAGGACTGGGATCTCCTCTTTGAGAACCATTTGTCTTCCATTGGCTGTATAGAGATAGATAGAGATACTGTGGTTAAAGGGAGGCACCTACAGTACCTAAGAGATAGTTTCTACCTACGTAGCTACAAGCTTCCTACCTACATATATATATATATATATATACTGCTGTTCAGGGGAATACCGTCTACTGCTGAAGGAAATACAGTCGCTATCAAACTAGCTGCTGTGACTGGGGAAGATATCACTGGGAGATTACAGAAATGAGGAAGAGCCCACGGCGGGGGTCTAGGTGCTCGTCTTGGTGGGGGTTATCGTTGATCTGTCATCTGTGACTCTGTGAAGAACCACCAAAGAGGCTAAAAGACCAAGATAGAAGAGATGGAGACATGGTCGTTGGTTGTTGAGGAAAGAAAGCCTTGGTTTTGCCTATTCAGACAGGGCTTCTGCTGAGGACAGCCAGGGGTGACAGCTACAGGATATACAGCTACAGTACAGCACCATGCCTGAAGCCAACACCATGCTCTGTGTCTCCTGGGGGTACATCAAGGTCTGTGGGGGACTGGGGGCAAATGTGTGTTCGTGGGGAGAGAAAGGTTGTTTTGTCGGGGGGGGGGGGGGGGGGGGGGGGGGGGGGGGGGTCATATGTGTATACTTGTAGCACGTTCTAGTATTTATTTGAGTATTGCATCAGATTGATTGGGCACTACAGCCCATGATCGCAACTGAATCCATCTCACAACAAAGATGTTATGCATGAGCTTCTAAACAGAATAAGATGTGTGTGCGGGTAAATGTTTGGTTGAAAAGCTACTGCAGAAATTTGGTTGATTCTGACCCTATGCTGTACATATTTATCCAGAAATACAGACATCTTTGATTAGTTTACTAAATATCTCAAAACAGGACACTCAAATAGCCTATACTGTATAAAGACACGCAAACTCCTTATATGGTATCAAACAAACAAGCCTATTCCCTTGGGCTCCAATACTCCACATTAGTGGTGTGCGGGTCAGCTGTTTGTTCGCCTGCACCCGCCCACAATCGCTAAAAACCCATCCGCAATCGCTAAAAACCCATCCGCAATCACCCGACTATGTGATAAAGGGGAAATCTGAGGACTGCATCCGACCCTAATCCGCAAATATACAGTAGCAAATGCCCTGTAGGCTACAGAGACGGAGGAATGATTTTTTGACAGAGGTTACAGGAATTTATTTTGTTGCCTAATTTAGATATGTTTCTGCTTATAATTTCCGACATTTTGGTAGGCTATTTGTTAGTCAACTTGCCTATAATTAGATACATGCAGCTTCTCTTCTCTCATTATATGTTGCCCAAGAAGACTAAATTAACCCATGCTCACCAGAATGTCATAAATTAATGCTTCAATCTAGTTGACATAGGTAAAAGTTCTCTCTGTCATCTCTGCTTGGGGGAAAGAAGTTTAGGGACTGGGGAGAAAGTGCAATAGGCCTGTAAGGAAAGAGAAAGCTGTGAAAACAACCCAACATGTTTATAATAAGATTTCAGTTCAGCTTGTATTCATATTTGATGTGGTTGAAATACTATCAGCTTTTATGATGTTGATAAAGGTAGCACTGCTACAAGAAGTCCCTAGGTGCGCATTCACATTCTCTCAAGATGCTGAAAGAAGGAATAATTATTTTGTTCCCGAGTCAAAATATACATTTGGTGTAACATTTTACTGCAAGAAATGCTTAATTCTGCAGGAGTTAATATTAAGACTGTGAGAAGTTATAGACCTACAGTCAGTTTCCAGATTTCAGTTTCCATTTAACCCATCTGAACAGTAAGCTTCAGTTTTTCTCTTGACGTGCCATAGGCCTATTTGAAATCCCTGTCGTGTGAATGTCGAATTTGTATAGCGCCTCACAATCAACACACGTGACATAGTCACTGCTATCTTCCTCTTGTACCACTTCACCAAATCTTTCCCAAAAATTACTTTTCTGGCCCTCCTTTTTCTTTATTTTCAACTCTCCATTTCACAGCTTTTTTCTCAGTGAATAGACACATTTTTTCTGCATGTTTCCAAAAGGGTTTGGCGATTGGCGTGTAGGCTATTTAGCGCGTGTAATGTTAGGCCCTAAAGCTGAGGTGTACGCGCTAATGCCAGATAGCCTACAAATTAAGAGAAAAAAACCTATGTAGCCTATAGATATAAATTGCACAAGAATTATACATTTATCGATTTAAAAAAATATATATATATATTGTTTCAACCCGCCCGCCACCCGCCCTTTATCCACACAATATTTCATGACCCTAAACCCACCGGCACCGCGGGGGAATGTGGTTTATGAGTCAACCCGCTCATCACTAAACGTCAACGGAAAGTCCCTGGAAACGAGTTATACCACTACCCCAGGGAAGCCATTTCCTGTTGGTCTCCGTGCAGTAAATCTAGTAAGGTGTTGTGTAATTTTGTATTTCCCCAGTTCAATGTCTTGTTGGTCTCCATGCAGTGTATCTAACACAGTGTATCTAACACAGTATATCTAACACAGTATATCAAACCCAGTGTATCTAACACAGTGTTGTCATTTTCTGTTACTGCAATTCAACACAAAACCGTTTATATGCTTCACACTGCTAATTGGCAACAGGAAATGGCTGACCTGAGGTTAACAATTTTATCCAAAGCAACTTAGTACGTTCTACATATGGGTGGTCCCCGGGAATCAAACCCGTTATCCTGGCATCGCAAGCACCATGCTCTACCAAGTGAGCTAAAGTGTCTATCTAATGGCGACCTAACATGGTGTTGTGTCATTTTGTGTCTCCCCAGTTCAAGAGGATGTTGAACCGGGAGCTGACCCACCTGTCAGAGATGAGTCGCTCCGGCAACCAGGTGTCAGAGTTCATCTCCAACACCTTCCTTGGTAAGTCAAGTCATACACGCCTCCACGCAAAACACACACACACACACACACACACACACACTCACAAACAAACAAAATAACTAATCTCATGTATTGCCTTTCGCTGTGCTAATGGACTATACCTTTGCCTGAATGGTGATGTTTGAACTATTATTGTTTTTTACACAAAGATAAACAAATCATAATAATATAGTAATCGTAAATGATTAAGCAGGAGGAGAAAAGAGGTTGAGGGTCAGAGAGAATGAGACGCTGCGGAGTGGGGTTGCGATAGTTTCAAGAGTGCGATAGTTGCGATAGTTTCAAGAGTGCTCCCTCTGTCTCGCTGCAGAGAGAGGGAGAAAAGGGAAGGGCGATTCTACTCTTCCCTTGGACTCTGTCGTTCTGCAGAGCGAGGGAGAGAGAACGAAAGAGTGCGTTTGTTACCTGTATATGGTGTTGCCTCATCTCTTAAATAAAAAATAAATATTTTTAATAGTGACACGTTCCATGGCTCCCTGCCAATTAGCAAGCTCACACCACCACCTTCTCCGCCAGCACGGAGAAAACTGCCACTCTGAGAAAACTGCGCAGTGCACCGACTCGTAAACAAGCCTCCATCTTTCTCTTCACGGATGAAAAAGCAGATGGAGAGAGGGAGATGGTAGAAGGGAGGAAAATTGATAAGATATAAAGAGACGGTGATGTTAAGGTTGATAGAATAAAGCGAAGCGGGGTGGAGAAATGAGGGGTGAAGTGAGAGAGAACGGATAGTGATTTAAGGTTTGTGTTGTGCATTGCGGCTAGTACCTGTCAGGTCGAGGCAAATCATCTTCCTACGCCTCATAGAGAACAGAGCTGAGGCAGTGTGTGAAAAACACACGGTTAGCTGCAGATACACGCGGTCAGCGGCACACACCCCGCGACGCTAACATGTAGCGCCTCGAGAGAGGTCGCTTCAGCTCCACTGCCACAAGCCATCCGCCAAACACTTCTCCTTAATACAACAACAAAGCAGCAGCCAACATTGCTATGTGTTGTTATGGTTTGGCGACAAGCTTTTATTGATCTGCAAACACTATTAATCTCTCCACTGAGAATTCATGCCTCATTGAATGTTATGGAATTTCTCTCTTTCTACGAATAAATCCTAAATGTTCCGCCATTGTTTTTCGTTAGCATGTTTTTGCCATATATTTGTTTTTAACGTGTTATTTCTATGGCTTGATGTGTTCCCTCTACATTGAATATTGAAATAGTTTATTATGCTCAATGTCAGTTGGCTCTTTCCTGGTGAATTGTAACTGGAGGAGACGGAAGAAGAAGAAGAGAACAAGAGAAGGGCTTGATTGTTTGAAAGATTGAGAGAGTAGTTGAATGACTGTCAGTAGATAGGAGGACTGAGTGGTCAGGTCAGAGAACCAGTTCAGACCAGTTACTCATATACACATCTGACTGAATGATTGTCCACTCAAGTCAATATAGCCTCTTCTCCCAATGCGGTGTAATTATCATTTTACCATGTAAATTAATGTTATGTACTGTAAAAAAAAAAAAAAATGGAGTAGTGTCCATGTACATTCTGTATGTATTGCTCTGTGATTGAAATGACCACAAATGTTGTTTGTGAGTCTGTCTTTCCGACTCAGTGTTTTCATTCTATGGTGCAGTAGTTTTAACCCTTTTTCTTTTCTCTCACTCCATCTCTCTCTCCATCCCTCTCTCCCTCCCTCACTCCATCTCTCTCTCCATCCAGACAAGCAGAATGAGTTGGAGTTGCCGTGCCCTATGGCCAAGACCAGGGAGAGGAAGAAGAGAACCCACCACCAGACCCAGCAGGGGGGTCAGACTCCGGGTCAAGGGACGATGACCCAGATCAGTGGGGTCAGGAAGGTCAGCCAAACCCCCGTGCTCCAAGGCTGCAGCGTCAGCCGCTTCGGGGTCAAAACAGACCAGGAGGACCTGCTGTCTAAGGTACTGGGGAAGTCTCTACTTTATAAGGGTATACTACAACGCCAGCAAACTTTGATAAACAACCAGAATTATTTTATTTTTTTAGCTAAATATGTTTTTGGTTGTTGAGTCAACTATAGACCATGCCCATTTTAAAGCTTATCTTATTTTTAAAAAAATGTAAAAGTAATTTTTCTGAACATTTAGGCAAGTTAGCTGGCTAACTCATTGATCCTGATTTCTCAGGGGTTGGGGTAAATTCAGGTTTAAGACAGGGCGACAGGTAGCTTAGCGGTTAAGAGCGTTGGGCCAGTAACTGAAAGGTTGCTGGTTTGAATCCCAGAGCTGACTAGGTGCGAAATCTGCCGATGTGCCCTCGAGCAAGGCACGTACCCCTAATTGCTCCTGTAAGTAGCTCTGGATAAGCGAGTCTGCTAAATGACTCAAATATAAATGTAAGGAAGACAAACCCATAACGTAGGCTATCACCTTGTGACAAACACATTTTTATGATGAGCTTATTTGTTTTTATTAATGTGACAAACTGGTAACGGATAACATTATAACGTAGATGTCCCCAAACCTAAGGCGCACATATTCTGCACAAGGACACCGATGGAAGCGTCGAACAAACGTCACTTTCTGATTGTTTAACTTAAATTCCAATCCAAATATCTGGATATTTAATTTGTCTGATCTGATTACAACGCATTGTGACCTTCCGGCCATCTGTCTGCAAGAGCGTACCCTGACAATGTCTCTCTCTTTCTCAGGACCTCGAGGATATCAACAAGTGGGGTCTGAACATCTTCAGGGTGGCCGAGCACTCCCACAACCGCCCGCTCACTTGCACCATGTACACCATCTTCCAGGTCAGTGCTCTTCCTCATTCTCCTCTTCCTCCTCTTTCGTTCCTGTCAGATTGCTGTGTTTTCTCTGACTGAGGTGCCTTGCAGACACACACACACACACACACACACACACACACACACACACACACACACACACACACACACACACAGGGTGAGTCACCAGCGCACAGCCTAAAGTACTGTACATCAGCACTCGGGTGTTCTCAATAATGTGTCCTCATCTTCTGGGTCAGTAGTTGAATGATTACTTATGCTACTGTAGTAGGAACTAGTCTAGGAACTAATCTAGTTATATGGATAAGTGGACATTAACACACAGTGCCAGCCAAGTCAAGCAATTCATTTTTCTTAGCAGTTTTTGCAGTGTGATTGCATTTTTTGGGGACGCAGTCATTGCAATTTAAACAGACAAATTCAATGGTAAAAACCAAAGTCATTTTAATTTGAAGTAAATTTAAAAGGATCATCAGAGAGTGTTTATGGGTTGTTGTGTTACATACAGTATGACATGTAAATGGGTTACATTTCTCCTTAAGTTAATGAGTGGCGGTGTGGTGCCTTGTGTTTGTGCGTGTCCCGTGCAGGAGCCGAGACCCAATGAAGACGTTATGGGTTACGTTATTTCCATCAAGCTAACGGCATTGTGTTTCTTTGTGCGTCCCGTGCAGGAGCGAGACTTGATGAAGACGTTCAAGATCCCTGCGGACACATTCGTGACCTTCATGTTGACCCTGGAAGCGCACTACCACTCAGACGTAGAATACCACAACAGCCTCCACGCTGCAGACGTGGCCCAGTCCACACACATCCTGCTCGCCACACCCGCTCTGGACGTAAGTGATCTGACCCAGCTCGACTTAATTTCCCCCTGCTTTGTCTTCTTGATTCGTGTTGAATATTCTGAGGAGTGACTAACAACACTGTCACATAGCAAACCCCTAAGTCAGGGCTCTCCAACCATGTTCCTGGAGAGCTACCCTCCTGTAGGTTTTCGCTTCAACCCTAATTGTAACTTAATTCGGCTTATCAACCAGCTAAGTATTCAAATCAGGTGTGCTAGTTTAGGTTTGGAGCGACAACCTACAGGACGGTAGCTCTCCAGGAACAGGGTTGGAGGGCCCTGCCCCAAGTAATTATAAATCATGTATACCAGCAAGTATTATCAGTAAACACGCATGTACAATGTCACACCACTTCACCTAAATATGTCACTGTCACTCCACCTAGTTATGTCAGAATGAGTTATTATCAGATGAATGTGTGTTACTGTGTCTTGTCAAGCAGGATTTTTACTGCAGTGAAACCGTCACTCCCACTGTTGAAAACTCATCAAATCTCTCCTGTCCAATCACAGGCCGTCTTCACAGATCTGGAGATCTTGGCGGCCATCTTTGCGGCAGCCATCCATGACGTGGACCATCCTGGTGTCTCCAACCAGTTCCTCATTAACACCAGTGAGTACTTTCTCCATCAAAATCTTAACAACAGCGCCGAATTCATAATCTCTGCTGCTTTGGTACACTATCTTATCATCTTATCGTTTATAATTTCTTGGCATATTTGAAAATATTGAAGTTTGAAATCCATCGTCACAAAAACCACATAAGAAAATGCTTTTTGACATTTTGCTTCTAATCAGTCCGTCTCTCTGTCACTCTGTCTGTCCAGACTCAGAGCTAGCCCTGATGTATAACGACGAGTCGGTCCTGGAGAACCACCACCTGGCCGTGGGCTTCAAGCTGCTGCAGGAGGACAACTGTGACATCTTCCAGAATCTGACCAAAAAACAACGCCAGTCCCTCAGGAGAATGGTCATAGACATGGTGAGAGAACGTCCCGGTTCTGACCAAAGTCGTTTGTTTCTGATGTCCCATTCGTATGAGTCTCCGACCGTGCGCCGGTCCGTCCGACGGTCCATCTTTCTATCCCTGTCTCAGTTCTCAATTCCGTATACTGTATATTTTACTATACTATATCCTATATTGCTGAAGCATAAACATGTCTAAATCACTAACAACGATCTCGCTCGCTCTCTCTCTCCCTCCAGGTACTGGCTACTGACATGTCCAAACACATGAGCCTACTGGCTGACCTGAAGACCATGGTGGAGACCAAGAAGGTGACCAGCTCTGGAGTGTTGCTGCTGGACAACTACACAGACAAAATACAGGTAGGAGATCACACTCCTGCATAGGAACGCATGCAGTAAAGACACACACACACACACACAGGGACACAGGCATGCATACAGGTGCACATACAGGCATGTAGGTACATGCACACACAAACTCACACAATCCTCTCTCCGTCCCGTCTCTTCCAGGTGATGCGTAACATGGTTCACTGCGCAGACCTGAGCAATCCGACCAAGTCCCTGGACCTGTACCGCCAGTGGACCGACCGCATCATGAACGAGTTCTCCCACCAGGGAGACCGGGAGAGGGAGAGAGGCATCGAGATCAGCCCCATGTGTGATAAGCATACGGCTTCAGTGGAGAAGAGCCAGGTAGGTTACTAATGCATGTACACATATACAGGTATGTCCGCACACACCCATACGTACAGTACCCACACTGCTCACATACACACGTGTATACACATCTAACACGTGCACATACTGTTTGCATACACACACACACGCTCTCTCAACTCTCTCTACTGCTGTTAATACAGTATTCATACGCACTATTCTATCCTGAAATCTTACACCCTCCTCTCTCTTCTCCCTCTCTCCAGGTGGGCTTCATAGACTACATCGTCCACCCTCTGTGGGAGACGTGGGCTGACCTGGTGCACCCTGACGCCCAGGATATCCTGGATACCCTGGAAGACAACAGGAACTGGTACCAGAGCATGATCCCCCAGAGCCCCTCTCCCCCCTTCTGCACCGGAGACGGAGAGGGGGAGGGAGAGGGCGGAGAAGGAGGTCACAAGTTCCAGTTTGAGCTGACGCTAGATGACGGACAGGATGAGGATGGACAGATAGGAAGGGAGGAGGGCGAGAGGGGGACAGAAGGGGGACGGTCGCCAATGGACCAGGGTGGAGTAGAGATGGAGATGCGTGGGGCTTCCCCCACATAACAAGCCTTGACCGTGATCTTTATAAAAGCACCAGTTTTACGCTGTGTTTGGCATCTTGTTTTATTGCAGTGGAGGAATCCTGCAATCTGGCTCTTTGGAGCTGCTCTGCTTGTGCGCGAGGGCCTGACTGACTTAGGGCCCCTGCAGAAGAGGGTGGGGGACCCCAACACTTGTTTTGGGAACCCTCAGAAAGAAGATTATGATGAGTTGAAGAGAGTGATGCCTTGAAGGAGTGCTGTTGAACTGCTGTGTGGCAGAAGTACCATATCTTGGTCCTTAGCCAGATACTACAATCTTTGCTCTGACAAATAAAATGAAGCTAATTTACGCTAAGAGACAATGGTGTTCAATTGGGACAAGATGAGAAACACTTGCACTTCAGAACGATTGTTGTTCTTCGTGACTATTTTCGGGTATATGTTCTGTTTTGTAACGGGATTGGATGGGATGTTGCCGGGTAGCGTTCAAAGTTCAAGCTAGTGGTCCACAGGTATTTGTAACACAGAAGGTTTACCCATTTGTAACAGGTGTCTAAAGACTTTTGTGTGCCTTTTTTTATGACCGTGTCTTTTGTATGTCATTTTATAATTTATTTAACAGTTTTAAGTCGTTATTATAAAATGTTTGTTTTCTACCCACAACTAATCTATTTGTCTCTCGAATGAGAGGAAAATTCTTCCGGTCTTCCTTATGTCTTCTCAGCAATAGTGTATTCCCGAATTGTGCTTTGTGGACTTTCCAAAATCGTGGGACTTCCCAGCACAAGTTGCACTTTTTTTTGCAAGGGTTGAGAGTTAGAACAGTGTTTCAACTAAAGAGTCAGGTTATTCTTTCAACGCCCAACTCATAGCACTATGCGCTCAACGTTATACGTTACGTGTTATCTCTTAAATCTCAAGTCAATGTTAACAAACGCCACATAAGTTCGATATTCACAGCAAAGCTGTGGCAAACCTGCTCCTTATTATTTTACGTATTTGCCTACCATAAAGCAATTATCTCCATCGTTCAAATTTTCCCAGTGGGAAAAACCAATGAAAGTCAATGTAAACTATCCTAACCAATAAGCTCCAAAGATGACCTGATAAAAGCACTTTAACAGCCAGATGGAACTCAGTCCAGGTGTTGTGCCACATCTGATTAGCACTTAATTAAATATCTTAATATTCTTTCGCAAAAACATCTAATTTTGAGTATCTTCCTTCCATGAATGGAAGTCCAGTAGATGGAATCTCCTAATCTAATTCATGCACAGTATTAAAGACAATTAAGGCCCATCAAATTAACCATTGAGTGGTTTCTTTCCAAAGAGAAAGAGAAAAATCCCACGTCACATGATATTTTGAAGCCCTAGACTAGCCTTGTGACGGTCAACCAATGTCAAAAAACAAACCTCCATACAACAATATTTGACATCAGCTGATGTTATACTTTTGGTTGCCAGGTCCCTCTTGAGGTGTCCACCGCCAACAAACACATCTCTCGAGGTTTGGCAGAAATCACATTTTTACATTTTTTTTACATTTTAGTCATTTAGCAGACGCTCTTATCCAGAGCGACTTACAGTAGAGTGCATACATTTTATTATTTTTTTTTTTACATTTCATTACATTTTACATACTGAGACAAGGATATCCCTACCGGCCAAACCCTCCCTAACCCGGACGACGCTATGCCAATTGTGCGTCGCCCCACGGACCTTGAATCATTGAATCACAGAGCAGCAAACACAATAAAACTAAACCAAAAACAAATAGCATCTTTTTAAAAGTTGATTCAATGTTAATTTAATGTCACCTAAAAGGTCCCCTGTAGGAAGTGGAGATACTGAAGTGAAATGTTTAAAAAATAATAAAAAAAGCCACGATTTCTGTCCAGCACTTTGACGAGCTGGATAGCTCAGCACCTAATTGCTCTCTGTCAACAATACATCTAAATGGTACTGCCATGGAAGCTGCACCACTCAGCTTCTACAGTGTGGGGAGATCAGCATAACATCACTAGATGACAATACTTCCCTTGTTGACTGTGTGTGTGTGTGTGTGTGTGTGTGTGTGTGTGTGTGTGTGTGTGTGTGTGTGTGTGTGTGTGTGTGTATGAGGATAATTTAGCTGCACAATCTCCTCGTCCATGCACCTAGTCCTATGTCAATCCATGAACTGTTTGAAACAGTGTATTTATGACTTTGATCTGTAAATAGAATCATATTCACAAAAAGTATGTTTGGTATAATTTATATGCACTACCATTACCTGTCGAAACAAGTGAAATATTTGTAATAATGTATAATACTCAAGTTTTTGCAGATTTCCACAGAACATTCTTAAACATCTGTGTTACTTGGCAGAAAACTGAGGTGGTTGGCAGAAACGTAATTCCTCGGTTTCCATTGTTTTCCTGTTATCTGGAGCCATATGAAGGCTGCATTGAACCTATATGATGTATGGTGACGGGTCATTGTACAGCTAGCTGTATGTTTATTGAAATATTACATTGTTTAAGATGTACCGATATTTCCCATGTGTTTCTCAGAAGTCTCACACAATGCATGGTAAGGTATTGTATATTGTGTTCAACAAATCTTTTTTATGAAATTATTAAAATGAGCATGAATTTACACTATGCATTGTTTCATGTCTTACCTTTCTGTAATTCTAGTGTCATATAGGATGTCAGTCCACTTTAGTTTTAAAGGAACAACATACAGTAAATTCAAATTAAGTATACTGTGGTAATAGCCTCTAGTCCAGCCTTTTTCAAACCTCTCCTCAGGGACCCCCAAACGTTTCACAATTTTGTTGTAGCCCTGAACTAGCGCACCTGATTCAAGTAGTCAAGGGCTTGATGATTAGTTGATAAGTTGAACCAGGTGTGATAGTTCTGGAATAGTTCAAATACACAGAATGTCTAGGGGTCCCCGAGGAGAGGTTTGAAAAAGGCTGCTCTAGTCTACTCAAAAGCCTCTGGTTGCATTCCAAAACTATCACAATGTATCCTTCCTACCTTCCATCCTTGACGTAATCACTGATCTGACATGATTTGATGGGTGAAAGGAACATAAGCCAATAGAAACCTTCCTTTCACCTACTATGAAATCATTTGGTGGCAGCAGTGGGCTCCAGACCTGCAATCATTTGGTGGCAGTGGTAGGATCCATGCAGGTGTAAGGATATTTCAAAGAGAAATACACAACGCAGAGGACGAGAGGTCAATAGAGTAATAACGATCAGTGGAAAGTGTTTTTTCTGTAATGGGATTAATGATCAATGGGTCAGAGACATGGGAAGAATTTCAGACCGGGACTCATAGCTACATGGCAAGTTCTCATTGGTCCAAATTGTTTATACGTTGAGCCTGAAATATGATACTTGTTATTTGGACATTGGCGCAGTTTTATTGCAAGGAATTCTAATTGGTCAAACCACAGGCAAGGTGTAACGGCGTTCCTCCTCCTCTTCATCCGAAGAGGAGGAGCAGGGATTGAACCAAAATGCAGCGTTTCGATTTGACATAATATGTATTTACAAAACGGAAAAACTCGACAACACTTTAACAAACTATAAAACAATAAACGACGTAGACAGACCTGGACGACGAACTTACATGAAACACGAAGAACGCATGAACAGGAAAACTGACTACAAAACGAACGAACAAACAAAACCGAAAACAGTCCCGTGTGGCGTAACATACACAGACACAGGAGACAACCACCCACGACAAACAAAGTGAAAACACCTACCTTAATATGATTCTCAATCAGAGGAGATGAAAACCACCTGCCTCTAATTGAGAACCACATCAGGTACCCAAAACCAACATAGAAACAGAAAACATAGACTGCCCACCCAAACTCACATCCTGACCAACTAACACATACAAAAACTAACAGAAAACAGGTCAGGAACGTGACACAAGGGTTGGGTTATAAAACTACATCCTGTCCCTTTCTTCTTTGGAGAGAATCACTGAGGGAAAAAGTCACTAATGACGGGAGAATGAACCATCTACTTCCCAGCATAACATCCATGATTTGTCCTCTTTTGAATAAACCTATTTTTCTCCCCTTGATTTGCTTTGGGGTCTGTGTTATTGAAGAGTAACATCAACCGCTGACATAGGGGGACCCTGTGTCGTCCTGTCTGGACAGGACGGGGCATCGCAATGGCTGCAGGAGGGGATTTGATGAGATTCGCCAGCTATAATCACGACCTTGGGCAGTCTGGATGTCCAGGAGGAATGACTGGAATGAGAGGTCCAGTGGCAGGAGCAGAGTAGCAATACCAAGGATGGGGGTCAGTCAGGGTATCCTTTTCTGTTTATTGAGAAAGTCATTGAACATAAATGCCCTTTTCAATTATTGAATTGGAAATTCAGATTATCCTCTTGAGTTGACTGGCTTTTATTTGAATTGACCCTATCCCTTGAGCATTACGCCTCGCCAGTGGTGTGATTATCCCATCTAAGTTAGCAAGGAAGGAGGAAGGATACATTTTTTGACACGGCTTCTCTCTCTCCACTGTGATGTTGTTGACTTTGCTGTAACCGACTGCTGCTGCACACAAGGGCAAAAAATGTGAACAGGAAATGCAGAGATAGCGATGCTATCCGCTCGGCCCGGTGGGTGCTAACCGCTCTCCCATGACCGACAGGCCCAGTGTCACAGCCCAGTGAGGTAGAGATAGGGATTAGGCGTACGTGGTAAAGAAGTCGAGGACGTACACTGAACAGTTGACCATTTTCATGTTGGCACGATCACTTCTATTATCAATACCGTCGTGTGACAACTTCCTCTACTGTTCCTGTACATTTCTTGGCTTTTTATTCAGTCATAATTGTATGTATACCCTGCTTGTCACTATCACTTCTACAATAACTATTCCTATGTACTGTAGCCATGGTACCACCTCCTCGAATCTACTACAATTGGGACATCAATAAACAATATTACAGGTACTGTAGTAGTAATATCTAAATAGAAAAGGTATATTCAGTCCAGTCTGTATTCCCTATCTCAGCAGGATGTATGAGCTGCATCTTAACTTCTTATGGCTGCAGGGGGCGTTACTGAGTAGCCAGCTAAATCGTGCCCATTTCAAACGGCCTCGTACTCAATTCTTGCTCGTACAATATGCATATTATTGTTATTATTGGATAGAAAACACTCTCTAGTTTCTATAGCCGTTGGAATTTTGTCTCTGAGTGAAACACAGCTCCTTCTACAGCACTTTTCCTGACAGGGAGTCAGATTTCAGAAATCTTGGCCCCTGATCTGGGGTCGGTTTTAAGGTCCATGTAAATGCTATGAGGATACAAACACTGCTTACGTCTTCCCCTGGATGTCAGTACGTGGTGACGCTTTGAATGGAGTCGATTGCGCAATCATAGCCTGTATAAAACAAGAAATACCGGAAGTAGCTTTCTTTTCCTGCCTGCGCCTGGCGCACGAAGGACGTTGGACCTCCTCTCTTTCCAAGCCGTTGTTTAGCCAGTAATATATAGCCGGTCATGTTTCTAGTCGTTATAGGTGTTAAAAACATCATAAGGTAGTTAATTTAAACCGTTTTATAGCAATTTATATCCGTTTAGTGCGATTTTGAGGAAGTTCTATGTGATGCTCTTTGAAGCTTTGGGCACGTTTCGGGGTCCCGGTCGAACGTTAGTGGGCATTTCGACGGACAGAGGACATCTTTCGACCAAAAGAAGATTAGACCCAAGAAAGGATACATTGCCCAAGAATCTGATGGAAGATCACCTCACAGTAAGAAATATTTAATATGATAATTCGTTGTTCTGTCGAAAAATTTTAAACGCATATTCCGCCATTTTGTTTGCTATAGCTTCGCTTGGCGAACCCTGTATTGCACAGTAAGGATAATTTTAGAAATGTAAATCAGCGATTGCATAAAGAACTAATTTGTCTTTCGATTCCTGTCAACCCTGTATTTTTTAGTCAAGTATATGATTAGCTATTGATTAAACTAGATCACTCTGAAAGATGGCGACCGACATTTTCAGGCATGTTTTGCTACTATTTTCATTGTATAACCACGGTTTTTTATGGCTAAATATGCACATTTTCGAACAAACTCTATATGTATGTTGTAATATGATGTTACAGGAGTGTCATCGGAAGAATTCTGAGAAGGTTAGTGAAAAAATTAATATATTTTGGCGATGATTACGTTATCGCTCTCTTTGGCTTGAATCGATGCTCTGGTAACGTTTGCACATGTGGTATGCTAATATAACGATTTATTGTGTTTTCGCTGTAAAACACTTAGAACATCTGAAATATTGTCTGAATTCACAAGATCTGTGTCTTTCCATTGCTGTGAGTTGTGTATTTTTAAGAAATGTTTTATGATTAGTAATTAGGTAATACACGTTGCTCTGTGTATTTATTCTAGTCGAGTTGTGATGGTGGGTGCAATTGTAAACTAGGATTTCTACCTGAAATATGCACATTTTTCTAACAAAACCTATCCTATACAATAAATATGTTATCAGACTGTCATCTGATGAGGTTTTTTCTTGGTTAGTGGCTATCAATATCTTTATTTGGCCGAATTGGTGATAGCTAGTGGTGGAGAGAAAAAATGGTGGACAAAGAAAAATGGTGTCTTTTGCTAACGTGGTTAGCTAATAGATTTACATATTTTGTCTTCCCTGTAAAACATTTTAAAAATCTGAAATGGTGGCTTTATTCACAAGATCTGTATCTTTCATTTGGTGTCTTGGACTTGTGATTTAATGATATTTAGATGCTACTATTTAATTGTGACGCTATGCTAGCGATGCTAATCAGTGTGGGGGGGGTGGGGGATGTTGTCATAGGTGTACCGACCTCGGGCTTGCAGCCATAATTAAGACGATAGGAGGAAACCCGAACCCTTTTCCTCTTTCCTGCAGTTTCAGAGAAACCTGACTGTTTACCGTACACATGGTCACAAACGGCCAGCTTTTTCCATGGTGGTCTGTTGCCGGGGTCCGTGTTGCCTTGACGACAGGAGGCGAAGTTTGTTTTAAAACTCCCGACAGAGGTATTGTGGTGTGTGGGTGACTGACGTCAATGGGGCTAGGGATGGGCCGGCCAACCCCAGTAGCCTGCACCAGTGGTAGGAGCATGTGGTGGTGGAGGCCCTTACATGCACGTGGAGCTAGGCCCCGGTCCTCGCCACCCAGGCTACTCCTTGCCTGGTCCAGTCAGTGTGCCCTCTCTCAAAATAACGCTGACAGATCAATTTATAAATAATTATGATAAAACGAGGGCTTAAAATGGAAGTTTACTAATTCATTGAACATCAGTTTTTATTTTTTTAACAAGACAAATCTGAGGGCGCACGTGCCCTTGTGCCCCTATGGGCATGATGCCTCTGTGTGTGTGTGTGTCTGTGCACTTGTGTGTTCTGCACGTGTGTGTACTTTACTCCTCTTTACTCTCAGCGATTACAGCTGTGAGTCTTTCTGGGTAAATCTCTAAGAGCTTTACACACCTGGATTGTACAATATTTGCACATTATTATTTAAAAAATGATTCAAGCTCTGTCATGTTGGTTGTTGATCATTGCTAGACAGCCATTGCTAGATGGTTTTCAAGCCGATTTAAGTCAAACTGTACCTAGGCCACTCAGGAACACTCAATGTCGTCTTGGTAAGCAACTCCAGTGTATATTTGCCCTTGTGTTTGAGGTTATTGTCCTGCTGAAAAATGAATTTATCTCCAAGTGTCTGCTGGAAATAAGACTGAACCAGGTTTTCATCTAGGATTTTGCTTTTGCTTAGCTCTATTCCGTTTCTTTTTATCCTAAAAAACTCCCTAGTCCTTGCCGATGACAAACATACCCATAAGATGATGCAAGACAAGCAATACTCCTAACGTGATGCAACCACTACCATGCTTGAAAATATAAAGAGTGGTACTCAGTGATGTGTTGTGTGGGATATGCACCAAACATAACGCTTTGTATTCGGGACACATTTTTTGCAGTTTTACTTTGGTCCTTTTTGCAAACAGGATGCTTTTTTGTAATATTTGTATTCTGTACAGGGTTCCTTCTTTTTACTTTTAGGTTAGCATTGTGGAGTAACTACAATGTTGTTGATCCATCCTCAGTTTTCTCGTATCACATCCATTAAACTCTAACTGTTTAAAAGTCACCAATTGACTCATCGTGAAATCCCTGAGCGGTTTCTTTCCTCTCCGGCAACCGAGTTAGGACGGACGCCTGTATCTTTGTAGTGACTGGGTGTGTTGATGCACCATTCAAAGGGTAATTAATAACTTCACTATGCTCAAAGGGATATTCAATGTCTGCTTTTTATTTTTTATTTTACCCATCTACCAATTTGTGAGGCATTAGAAAAACTCCCTGGTCTTTGTGGTTGAATCTGAGGGACCTTTCAGATAATTAATTGTATGTGCGGGGTACAGAGATAAGGTAGTCATTAAAAAATCTTGTTAAATACTATTATTGCACACAGAGTGAGTCCATGCAACTTATTATATGACTTGTTAAGCAAAATTGTAATCCTGAATGTATTTAGGCTTACCATAAGGGGTTGAATACTTATTGACTCCAGACATTTCAGCTTTTCATTTTTTAATAATTTGTACAAATTTCTAAAAACATAATTCCACTTTGACATTATGGGGTATTGTATGTAGGCCAGTGACACAAAATTCAAATTGAATCAATTTAAAATTCAGGCTGTAATGCAACAAATGTGGAAAACGTCAAGGGTGTAACGATCGTCTAAGGGAGGAGACCAAATCGCAGCGTGGTAAGTGTTCATGCCTTTTAATGAGACGTGAACACTATGACAAAAATAACAAAGTTATAAACGAAAATCGAACGACACGAAACAGTTCTGTCTGGTACAGGCACAAAGACAGAAAACAACTACCCACAAACACAGGTGGGAACAGGCTACCTAAGTATGGTTCTCAATCAGCGACAACGATAGACAGCTGCCTCTGATTGAGAACCACACCCGGCCAAACACACAGAAATAAAAAACATAGAACACAAAACATAGAATGCCCACCCCAACTCACGCCCTGACCAATCCAAAATAGAGACATAAAAAGGATCTCTAAGGTCGGGCGTGACAAAGGGGTGTGAATACTTTCTGAAGGCACTGTACATACAATCAACAAAATGCATGAATGGCTTCAAAGAATAATCTGTTTGATGCCCATACTAAAAAACATATAGCTGCAATATAAACATTCTATCCATCAATCAATGGCTCAAAGCCAGGCTAGATTGATCTAATAGCAGCCTTTTGTACAATGGCAGTGTGCAGTGTGCACTACTAGATAGTTGGTTGTGTCATTTCAGTACACTCATTCTCTAAGGTTATGGCACCAATTTGACATTTGTGGTTTCCTAAGGGCTTCCTGTCCCCAATCGACAGAGAGTCAGGACATAGAAGAGAACATCCCTATGGGGATGGAACAATACACAAACACACAGACTCATGCACGTCTGTGCACACACACCACACTGTCATTCTGGGATAGTGAGAGACAGGGAACATCACCTCTGGCTTAGAAGCTGATGTGTGCACACACACACACAGACAGACAGACAGACAGACAGACAGACAGACAGACAGACAGACAGACAGACAGACAGACAGACAGACAGACAGACAGGCAGACAGGCAGACAGACAGACAGACAGACAGACAGATCCATGGCTGAAATATCTGAATGGAGATGATTTGTGCCATTTTAGGCCGGAGGTAACCTGTGTTCCCAGACTAACTCAGGGAACACAGATAGACAAACACAGATTTTACAGAGTAAATATTGACCATTCTGAAGTGACAGTAATTGACACGTATTATTTTATTTGTATAGCACCTACTGTACGTACAGAGCACCTATCATGCATGCATGATTTTCACCTGGAGCTTTCTGCCTATTCAATATGGGGGCCGATTCCGACTTGAGTTAAGCGTGCGTAAATGGAACGTAGTTCTCTTTTTATGCACCTTTCTCCCTATTCGTATTCTGACCTTGAACTTAAGCATGAGAAGAGCAGGATGAATAAGGTCGAGCAACCTGTCAATTCCAAGTGGAACATCTACTTTCTTTTTTCTGGAATAACACCATTCTCCATGCACTGTAATTTACTAATTGATAAGAGCTATTGATAAGAGCTAGATAAATGAGTAATCCGCTTGGAGAAGGGGATTGTATTGTATCACTGTATTTTTTTATCATTTGTATCATGTCAGAAATTAGCCACTATTGGTAGCCACCATTAGTTATACCCACATACACTACATGACCAAAGGTATGTGGACTCATGATCGTTGAACATCTCATTCCAAAATCATTGGCATTAATATGGAGTTGGTCCCCTCTTTGCTGTAATAACAGCCTTCACTCTTCTGGGAAGGCTTTCCACTAGATGTTGGAACATTGCTGCGGGGACTTGCTTCCATTCAACCACAAGAGCATTAGCAAGGTCAGGCACTGATGTTGGCCGATTAGGCCTGGCTCGCAGTCGGCGTTCCAATTAATCCCAAAGGTGTTCGATGGGGTTGAGGTCAGGGCTCTGTGCAGGCCAGTCAATTTCTTCCACACTGATCTCGACAAACCATTTTCTGTATGTAGCATTAAAATTTCCCTTCACTGAAACTAAGGGGCCTAGCCCGAACCATGGAAAACAGCCCCAGACCGTTATTCCTCCTTCACCAAACTTTACTATGCATTGAGGCAGGCAGCGTTCTCCTGGCATCCACCAAACCCAGATTCGTCCGTCGGACAGAGAACACGTTTCCACTGCTCCAGAATCCAATGGTGGTGAGCTTTACACCTCTCCAGCCTACGCTTGGCATTGCACATGGTGATCTTAGGCTTGTGTGCCGCTG
The DNA here is from genome assembly GCF_016432855.1 of Salvelinus namaycush. NCBI lineage: Eukaryota > Metazoa > Chordata > Actinopteri > Salmoniformes > Salmonidae > Salvelinus > Salvelinus namaycush. The sequence continues at coordinate 7,206,369 of NC_052317.1, forward strand.
CTTGGCCATGGAAACCCATTTCATGAAGCTCCCAACGAACAGTTCCTGATGAACAGTTCTTGTGCAACACTCTTAGTGAGTGTTGCAACTGAAGACAGACGATTTTTACGAGCTACGTGCTTCAGCACTCGGCACTCTGTTCTGTGAGCTTGTGTGGACTACCACTTCGCGGCTGAGCCGTTGTTGCTCCTAGATGTTTCCACTTCACAATAACAGCACTTACAGTTGACCGTGGCAGCTCCAGCAGGGCAGAAATTTGACAAACTGACTTGTTGGAAAGGTGGCATCCTATAACAGTGCCACATTGAAAGTCACTGAGCTCTTCAGTAAGGCCATTCTACTGCCAATGTTTGTCTATGGAGATTGCATGGCGGTGTGCTCAATTTTATACACCTGTCAGTAACAGCTGTGGTTGAAATAGCCGAATCCACTTTTGAAGGGGTGTCCACATACTTTTGTATATAAAGTGTACCTGTACATTTAGAATGGGGGCGGGTCGAGGTGAGGAGGGGGATTATTTAAAATACTCTTTGAAGAGGTAGGGTTTCAGGTGCTTTCGGTAGATGGGCAGGGACTCTGCTGTCCTAGCTTCAGGTGGAAGCTGGTTCCACCATTGGTGCGCCAGGACAGAGAAGAGCTTGGACTGGGCTGAGCAGAGCAGGAGATGCCCTCTCGTAGGGGTGGGAGGGCCAAAAGACCAGGGGAGGCAGAACGGAGTGGTTGGGTTGGGGTGTAAGGTTTGAGCATAGCCTGAAGGTAGGGAGGTGCAGTTCCTCTTGCAGCTGCGTAGGCAAGCACCATGGTCTTGGAGTGGATGCGAGCTTAGCCAGTGGAGTGTGCGGCGGAGTAGGGTGACATGGGAGAACACCAGGCGGGCTGCAGCGTTCTGGATAAGTTTCAGGGGTTTGATGGCACAAGCGGGGAGCCCAACCAACAGAGAGTTACAGTTGTCCAGATGGGAGATGACAAATGCCTGGATTAGGACTTGTGCTACTTCCTGTGTGAGGGAGGGTCATACGCTTCGGATGTTGTAGAGCATGAACCTGCAGGAGCGAGTCACTGCTTTGATGTTTGCAGAGAACGACAGGGTGTTGTCCAGGGTCTGGCCAAGGTACTTTGCACTCTGAGAGGGCAACACTGTGGAGTTGTCAACTGTGATGGAAAGGTCTTTGAGTGGGCAGGCCTTACCCGGGAGGAAGAGCAGCTCTGTCTTGTCGAGGTTGAGCTTCAGGTGGTGGGCAGACATCAAAGTTGAGGTATCTGCCAGGCACGCAGAGATGCGTGTTGCCATGTGGGTGTCAGAAGGGGCAAGGAGAAAAGCAGTTCAGTGTCATCAGCATAGCAATGATAGGAGATACCATGTATGACCTATGACCTAGCCGAGTGACTTGGTGTGTAGAGAGAAGAGGAGAGGGCCTAGAACCGAAGCCCTGCGGAACACCAGTAGTGAGAGTATGTGGTGCAGACATAGATCCTCTCCACGTCACCTGGTAGGAGCAGCCTGCCAGGTAGGATGCAATCAAAGAGTGTGCAGAGCCTGAGACGCCCAGCCCTGAGAGGGTGGAGAGGAGCATCTGATGGTTCACGGTGTTGAAGGCAGCGAATAGATCTAGGAGGATGAGAACAGAGGAGAGTGTGGAGAGCCTCCGTGACACAGAGCAGTCTTGGTTGAGTGACCCGTCTTGAAACCTGACTGGTTAGGGTCAAGAAAATCGTTCTGAGAGAGATAATGAGAGAGTTGATCAGAGACAGCACGCTCAAGTGTTTTGGAAAGAAAAGAAAGAAGCTTGGGCTCTCCCCTTGGATGCATTCACTGCAGGGGAACTACTACATCATGTGACAGGGGTTTTCTTCTGAGAATGATGCATTCATGGAGACCGACATTTCTAAATTTCTGCACAAAAAGGGCATCTGTTGAAGCCAACATACAGGCATACTCACACACGCATACTCACACACGCATACTCACACACACACCTTCATCCTCTCATCCTCCCTCCCACATCCACATTCTCTTGCATCCCAAATGGAACCCTATTCCCTTTTTAGTTCACTACTTTTGAACAAAGCCCTGGTTAAAAGTAGTGCACTATGTTGGGAATAGGGAAGTATCACATGGTGTTCGTCTGTGTTGCACTGTTTGTCTGACCTCTGACCTCTGACCCATCCCCTGCTATTGTTTAGCAGACAGATGCCACACCGCCTTCCTCTCCCATAATCCCCATGATCCCAATCTCGCCCATCCCAGCTAAAGACCACTCCTGTCATCCCTCCCCTCATAATAGTTTGTAAAATAAAACCGTTCGACACGCTACAGGCGATTTTGTGAGAAGAGCGATTTTCAGGATGTCTCATGGTCTGACAAACACCGCTCTAGCTCTGTCACCTTTCACTGCAGATGTGGAAGTGCGACATGGGTGGATGCGGTGGATTGAGACAGATATCTCTAACTTAAACTAACAGATTTGTATGTTTTCTTTTAATTTATTTTGCAAATTCGATTTCCACGGGGGCAAAGACATCAATCTTCGGGGGTCAATCATAAATCATTTCCTACCCCTAAATGATATACGAGATCAGAGTATTTTTTAAATCTACCAATTGGTGCTGAAAAAGAGATAAATACTGCAAACCCTATTGACAGAAAACTCCACGAGGTCAGAATACAGCATATCTGTAGACACACCTCCGCCACACCTTGATTCCTTTGATCTCCACCCAAAACGAATAGCGGGTGAATAGCCTGCTATTCTCATGTTTAAGTTCAAGGTCAGAATACACATAGAGAGAAAGGTGCATCAAAAGGGAATGATGTTCCATTTACGCACGCTTAACTCAGGTTGGAATCGGCCCCTACATGTCATGGTTCCACCTGTCACCAGTGGGCGGCAGAGACCGTCCTAGAGACATTAACGACACTCAGGTGTGTCCTGTTTACTCATTATGATTTCGCTGTTAAAAGAGGTGTGTTTTCGGTTGTCCTTTGCAGAAGCTTGATTTGTGTGCCGTGCGTGGTTGTCGCCTGAGTGAGATTTTGAGACTTAGTGCTTGTTGGTTCCCCAGTGTTACTGTGATCCTTCTGTTACCGTTCTCAGTTATGTATTATGTTTATCCTTAACCACTGATTCCTGGTCTCTTCTCTTTTTTTTTTCAACAAAAATTCATGCTCATTGTTACCTAAAAATATTACTGTCCTCAGATTTAAAATTCAAACATGTTACAATTGGTTTTGTTCCAAAACGCTATATATCCATTGTTTAGCTGGAATGGAATGTTCCTATCTTGTATATTTAACATAAAAGTTCAAGACATCATGAATCTAGCCTTAAGGTATGGTGTTTGGTTCAGTTAGCTCTGTCTCATGTCAGAATTAGATGTTTATCCATGTTTCTCAAATGTCAAATTTTGAAGTGCTTTAACTTAAGGTTAAATTTAGACATGAACTCTGAATGCTTAAGGTAAGCGTTACGGTTTGGAGTAGGCTTAAAACAGCAACTTTCTATCGCTGGATTCAAACTTGCAACCTTTGGAATCAGAGGATTACACACAGTTCTGTATCATTTGTACACTTCTTCACCAAATGTTTTATTGTTTGTCACATTTGATAAACCTTGCAGTGCTACTTTTTTCACTGGGCGTGTGATTGTTTGTGTCTCTGAAATCCAGTGATAGGTTTCAAACAAATACGTCTGTCATTGAACAAACCCATGCCATGGTTAGATGTTGAGGGGGACACAAGAAAAATAGCTAATTTACCAACAGTTCTGAAAATGTACTGTAAAGTGTTTTGGAATTAAACTTAATATCTAATATATGGTGAAATACTGCCCAAAACCTTGTTTGCTTTAACAGCTATCCAGACTGGTCAATTTTAATGACACTATGGAGTTTTGGGTCTTAACTAGCAGATGAATGGTTGTCCTTGTTTCGTATGCGTCACTGAGCCATAGGCCGACAGAGAGAGAGCTGCACTGTGAATTGACAGTGGAGTGTGTGGAAGGACATGTCACATCCTGTGTGTGTGTGTGTGTGTGTGTGTGTGTGTGTGTGTGTGTGTGTGTGTGTGTGTGTGTGTGTGTGTGTGTGTATGCCCGTGTGTATACAAGGGCTTGAAAACATGTACATTTTAGCATGGCTAGCCTGTGTTTGTGTAGAGGCGCCTTCACTAGGTTAACAGTAAACTTTCCCACGGTCCAACCAGAGTTGCAACCTTATACTAAACTTCTGATGCCATCTACATGATTTGGATCTACAAAATACCTCTGGTAAGCAAATGAACTAAACCTGCAACTTACCTGTCTTCATGAGATGCAAAAAAAACCTGTATGATGAGATATTGTCTTACACATGTACACTGTTTTGTTTTCACACTAAATTATGGAGTTACTACATTGTTTTTCGATCATACATATTCGCATAAGAACATGGTTATAATATAAATTGCTGTAAGCACTGTAGCTAACACTGACTTCAAACACACATGTATAATGCTTTGTAACCTGTTATAAGCATGTATGCGCCTTTATGTCTTATAATAAGACATATCATGTTCTGCCTCTCTATGTATCAGAATGTCAACTGACTCTAGTCAGGATCATTATGAGATGTATCAGATTAGTTGGAGTTTGATCATTATTGTGTCGTGGATTCCAGTCAGTAAAGATGTCAAGATATGTGGCCACACTTCAATACTGTGTTAGGTTCTAAATTAACCTTGTAAAATTTAAGCAATTTATTCCCCCATTGGGTCATACATCTGCATAAGACAAAAGACATTCACACAAGCACTGATATTTAACCCCTTCTCCTATGCTGAGTCTCCTCCTACACATCTGAACAGCCAATGCATCTCTGTTGCTAGACAGAACCTTAGCGATATCTGTTCTTCCGCACTTCATCTGACCTGACCTCTGCCCCAAAGTGCTCACTCCTCCCCAACTCATGGCTGTCATGTTGACTCGTACCAGACTGTCTTTTTTCCCTCCCAGAGGATACTTGATGGCTAACAATAACATATCCGGACAGAATGTATATGTTATACAGTCCCCTCTCTCCCTCAGTGACATGAATAAGTATATTTCATATTTCCAGAACCCAACAACTGTAATCTGGTTTCCTCTGAGTCCACTGAGCTGTCCTGTCTTACTGGAATGATAAGGCCCCATACTTCTGGTGTGTGTGTGTGTGTGTGTCACGATCGTCTATGGGTGAGAGAGAGGACCAAGGCGCAGCGTGTGCAAAATACATTCTCTTTTATTTAGAGAAAGGAAAAACACGAAACGAACACTGAATACAAACTAAACAAAACAACAAACGACCGTGAAGCTAAATGACGTAAGTGCAATGACAAGCAACAAACGTTCAACATAGACAATTACCCACAAAACACCAATGCCTATGACTGCCTTAAATATGGCTCTCAATCAGAGACAATGAACCACAGCTGCCTCTAATTGAGAACCAATCTAGGCAGCCATAGACATAACTAGACAACTACACTAGACACTACAAAAACACATACATTCCCCATGTCACACCCTGACCTAACTAAAAAACATAAAGAAAACAAAGAATACTAAGGCCAGGGCGTGACAGTACCCCCCCCCCCCCCCCCCCCCCCCAAAGGTGCGGACTCCGACCGCACAACCTGACATAGAAAGGGGAGGGTACGGGGTGGACCCCATCATGGCGGCGGCTCGGGTGCGGGACGTGGCCCCCACTCCACCATTGTCAATACCCGCTTTGGTAGCCTCCTCCAAATGGCCACCCCCCAAATTAACCCCACTGGATTAAGCGGCAGCACCGGACTGAGGGGCAGCACCGGACTGAGGGGCAGCACCGGACTGAGGGGCAGCACCGGACTGAGGGGCAGCACCGGACTGAGGGGCAGCACCGGACTGAGGGGCAGCACCGGACTGAGGGGCAGCACCGGACTGAGGGGCAGCTCCGGACTGAGGGGCAGCACCGGACTGAGGGGCAGCACCGGACTGAGGGGCAGCACCGGACTGGATGGCGGATCCTGGCTGGCTGGCTCTGGCGGATCCTGGCTGGCGGACGGCTCTGGCGGATCCTGGCTGGCGGACGGCTCTGGCGGATCCTGGCTGGCGGACGGCTCTGGCGGATCCTGGCTGGCGGACGGCTCTGGCGGATCCTGGCTGGCGGACGGCTCTGGCTGATCCTGGCTGGCGGACGGCTCTGGCTGATCCTGGCTGGCGGACGGCTCTGGCTGATCCTGGCTGGCGGACGGCTCTGGCTGATCCTGGCTGGCGGACGGCTCTGGCTGATCCTGGCTGGCGGACGGCTCTGGCTGATCCTGGCTGGCGGACGGCTCTGGCTGATCCTGGCTGGCGGACGGCTCTGGCTGATCCTGTCTGGCGGAAGGCTCTGGCTGATCCTGTCTGGCGGAAGGCTCTGGCTGATCCTGTCTGGCGGAAGGCTCTGGCTGCTCCTGTCTGACGGAAGGCTCTAGCGGCTCCTGTCTGGCGGTAGGCTCTAGCGGCTCCTGTCTGGCGGACGGCTCTGAAGGCTCATGGCAGACGGGCGGCTTTGCAGGCTCAGTACAGACGGGCAGTTCATGCGGCGCTTGGCAGACGGACAGTTCAGACAGCGTTGGGCAGACGGGCAGTTCAGGCGCCGTTGGGCAGACGGGTAGTTCAGGCGCCGTTGGGCAGACGGGCAGTTCAGACGGCGTTGGGCAGACGGGCAGTTCAGGCGCCGCTGGGCAGACGGGCAGTTCAGGCGCCGCTGGGCAGACGGCAGACTCTGGCCGGCTGAGACGCACTGTAGGCCTGGTGCGTGGTACCGGAACTGGAGGTACCGGGCTAAGGACACGCACCATCAGGCTAGTGCAGGGAACAACAACAGGGCACACTGGACTCTCAAGGCGTACTATAGGCCTGGTGCGTGGTACCGGCACTGGTGGTACCGGGCTGAGGTCACGCACATCAGGGCGAGTACGGGGAGAAGGAACAGTGCGTACAGGGCTCTGGAGACGCACAGGAGGCTTGATGCGTGGTGCCGGAACTGGAGGCACTGGGCTGGAGACACGCACCACAGGGAGAGTGCGTGGAGGAGGAACAGGGCTCTGGAGAGCACTGGAAGCCTGGTGCGTGGTGTAGGCACTGGTGGTACTGGCCTGGAGCGGGGAGGTGGCGCCGGAAATACCGGACCGTGCAGGCGTACTGGCTCCCTTGAGCACTGAGCCTGTCCAACCTTACCTGGTTGTATGCTCCCCGTCGCCCGACCAGTGCGGGGAGGTGGAATAACCCGCACCGGGCTATGTAGGCGAACCGGGGACACCATGCGTAAGGCTGGTGCCATGTAAGCCGGCCCGAGGAGACGCACTGGTGGCCAGATGTGTAGAGCCGGCTTCATGGCACTTGGCTCAATGCTCAATCTAGCCCTGCCGGTGCGGGGAGGTGGAATAACCCGCACCGGGCTATGAACACGTACAGGAGACACCGTGCGCTCTACTGCGTAACACGGTGTCTGCCCGTACTCTCGCTCTCCACAGTAAGTACAGGGAGTATGCGCAGGTCTCCTACCTGACTTCGCCACACTCCCTTTTAGCCCCCCCCCCCCAAGAAATTTTTGGGTTGTACTTGCGGGCTTCCAGCCTTGCTTCCGTGCTAGCCGCGTACCTTCATACCCCCGGTTCCTCTCTCCGGTTGCCTCCGCTCTCCTCGCTGCCTCCAGCTGTTCCCATGGGAGGCGATCCTTTCCAGCCAGGATCTCCTCCCATGTGTAACAGCCCTTGCCGTCCAAGACGTCTTCCCATGTCCATTCCTGTGTAGGTGGGTCCTGTTGCTGTTTCACACGCCGCTTGGTCCGATTCTGGTGGGTAATTCTGTCACGATCCTCTATGGGTGAGAGAGAGGACCAAGGCGCAGCGTGTGCAAAATACATTCTCTTTTATTTAGAGAAAGGAAAAACACGAAACGAACACTGAATACAAACTAAACAAAACAACAGTGAAGCTAAATGACGTAAGTGCAATGACAAGCAACAAACGTTCAACATAGACAATTACCCACAAAACACCAATGCCTATGACTGCCTTAAATATGGCTCTCAATCAGAGACAATGAACCACAGCTGCCTCTAATTGAGAACCAATCTAGGCAGCCATAGACATAACTAGACAACTACACTAGACACTACAAAAACACATACATTCCCCATGTCACACCCTGACCTAACTAAAAAACATAAAGAAAACAAAGAATACTAAGGCCAGGGCGTGACAGTGTGTGTGTGTATACGTCAGGAATGATAAGGCCCTGCCGCCCTGGTACTTCCTCCTCCACCAGGTCCGCCCAGACCTGAGCGCTACTGTGGCCCCTAATAGGGGCCCCTATGTAGGCAGCACAGGCTCTAATTGGGCCCTGGCTGCACGTTTCTCCCTGGACCCGATGAGGGATGCAGATTAGATGGTTTGTTGTGACTGGTCCACTCTTAACACAAACAGATAACTGTGTGTGTAATAGTGTGTGCGTGTGCGTTTGTGTGTGTGTATTACATATATTGTATCTATAAATTATTTTTTGTGTGTCTGTGTGCGCATACGTGTGTGTGTGTGTTCATGCACATATTCATGTGTCTCAGTTGCTGGGTGTGAGCAGGCAGACTAGCATGCCTGGCAGGCCTACGTGCCGCTCTGAACGCCACTGGGGATGCCATGCCCTGTCTGTCCACTCTGCCACACCAGTCTCATTAGGTGGCTGGCAGCTGGCTCTTTCGTTCTCTCTCACTATCTCTCTCTCGCGTCTGCTATTTCTTTCAGTCAGTATTTTTGGAGGGTTTTCCACTGCCCTTTTGTCGTCTATGATGCAGGGTGACCAAGTCCATGTCTGTCAGCTTCTTTGGAAGTCTGGATCACTTGCCCCTGTTCCCTACTGTGAAAGATTAGGGCTAATTCATAGAAATGTATTGAAATAGATTAGCTAGAAATATGTTCATTACAATTTTTGGGAAGTTCTGAATGTTATTTAAATATGGCCTTGTTTAAAAAAAATGCTATTGCAAACTCTTTGCAATAAGGAATTGAGATCAAAAGCTCAAGAGAAGTTTCAAGTGTTTAATACCAAGGATACAGTCAGCTGAGTGCATACATTTAGAAAGTTCACAACACATCTTATACCCTTTTCTCCTTTTGGTCACCACCCTCTTGTAGGTGTCACCTGCCCAGCTATACATTTTATGACCTCAATGAGTTACCCTCCTTTCCCCTGTGGAATGTCCATGGTCCTCTCTTCGTTTAGCTAGAATCACACCCGTCCATCTTCTGAATTAGCATACACACAGTTTCAGGGCCTAAACTCCATTCATATTCACAGTAATCATTCACTAAACAGGATACAAACAAACTAGTTTAACTTGAAACGTTACATTTTAATAGAATCCATCAGTCTCAAGTCACCCAACACATATTTGCACTGAATGAGAATCCAATAAAGTAGACATGCATGGGGAAATATTGAGTTTATTTTGACCAAAGTGGAACATATTTTATCATGCGTAATGTATAGTGTTACTGCCCACTAAGTTGTTTGATAATTCAACTTTGATACAACGTCTATGATGCACATTACCTTGATATTGAGGAAATACTCCGATATTTGGCGCCATCTTGTGGTCAATGGAGAAAAACGAACTTATTGGCGCCCATAAACTTAAGACATTCCACATTACGAAGCAAGGCGAATGCGTTTTCAATCAGGTGAGGTCAAATAAGCTGTGTTGAAAAGTCAAAGAACAGACGAGAAAGGAATCCTCTTAAAAGTGATAGGACAAAATTAACTGGCCATGTTTGCCAAAGTGGACACGTGGCTGCTTCTCTACACAGCGTTGTGTAGTCACGTGGATCGCGCGTCAGCCAGGCAACACATGGCCGGCTCCCTGAAACAACCTAGGTAGAACTCAGTTAACAATGTTGCCTGCCAAGATCTCCCTTTGAACTCATAAGTGATTCTCTCCAGCACAACATGTCAAGACTGCAATTTCCAATGCCCACCACACACAGACACAAAATACATTAATAGAGGAGATAACAACAAACTCCTCAATGCCTTTCATTTTGATGCTATTATGATGATAAAACTATCCTGGTCTCATAGACTAGACATAACATAGTAAGCGACCCCTTTAGCATTCGCATCAGATGCATATCAACCCACAAGGTACAAAAGCAGTAGCACCAAGGTTTGATAAATAGTGCCTAAACAGTTGTAAAGCATGAATTGCATATAGAAATATTTCATGGGAATATATCCATGTAAAAAAATAACAACAATTGTTATTTGTTTAGATAGAGTCAAGGATATGTTTTGCATAATTCTACGAAATCCTAGTGAAAAACGTAGGCCTAAAGACAATTTTTGATACTTTCAGCCAATGATGCATCAGCATTATATTTTTCTTTTATTTTTATAATTTTTCTCCCCAATTGGCAGTTACAGTCTTGTCTAGTCACTGCAACTCCCGTACGGACTCAGGAGAGGCGAAGGTTGAGAGCGGTGCGTCCTCCGAAACACAACCCAACCAAGCCACACTGCTTCTTGACACAATGCCGTGCTTAACCCAGAAGCCAGCCACACCTATGTGTCGGAGGAAATACCGTACACATTGCGACCGTGTCAGCGTGCATGTGCCTGGCCCGCCACAGGAGTTGTTAGAGTGCGATGGGACAAGGACATACCTGCCGGCCAAAAACTCCCCTAACGACACTGGGCCAATTGTGCGCCTCCCCACGGGCCTCCCGGTCGTGGCCGGCTGCGACACACCCTGGACTCGAACCAGGATCTCTAGTGGCACAGCTAGCACTGCGATGCAGTGCCTTAGACCTTAATAAATACATTTCATATATACTATCGGAAGAATAGTCATCTGGTTGTGTTTATAAAGGTCTTAGGTAACATTAGAAAAGTAAAAAAAACTATAATTTCAAAGAACATAATAGCATTTCCATTAGTTTATGTTACTCTAGGCTACAAGTAAAAACAAAAAAACACTAGTTCAAGTCCATCACGAAGAAGTCTAAAGAAATGTTGTGGAAATAAGAAATTGTATTTTAAAAGAAAACAGAATAGCATATTTTACGTTTATTATGTTACTAGTCTTACTCTTAGTCGTAGTAGCCAGAAAAATGCTGCCACGTGAGTGGTCATGTGCTGAAACCATGGACACTGCCATTTTATCTATCCTCTCTTCTAGCTTGAAATTAAAACACATATACAAGCTCAGATCTCAATATTGTTTTATGCTAACAATGGCCGAAATTATGAACCGATCTTGGAAACATGTGCTTTCATTACTCAGCCCACTGGTCTTGGAATTCCCTCCAAGTCAACCAGAAACTCCAGGAGCTGGTGTCCCTGGAGGAGTTCAAAGGGCAAATAGATGAACAGCTTCTGGCAGCTTCGTTAAATAGTACCCGCAAAACACCGGTCTCAATGTCAACAGTGAAGAGGCGACTCCGGGATGCTGGCCTTCTTAAAAATCCATTTAAAAACTTGTAGTGTATTTGAGGTTTAAAAGGCTTATGAAGTTTGTCATTTCAATTATGACTAGATTTCCCTTACACTTTTTTTTAGCAACCCCATCAAAAATATCCAAAAATTATAATCCACATAATTCACATTTCATGTTGTACAGGATTATGTAAGGGATCATCAATGAAGGGCTATGCGTTCTATGGAAAATAATGAACGACGTGGAAGGTCAGTCTTCCACGGATTGCTTAATTTGCATAATTTTCCAGAGAGCACGTAGAGCCACGAGTTGTTTATCCCTTTCATAACATGGCTACAAATGAACACATTTGTCGCTAGAAATATGTTCATTTGCCGGTAGAAATGTGTTCAACATCCACTGAAGTAGCTAACAAGTTTACTAGATAGCTACAGTAGTTGCCGTGGTAACCAAACAAACAGACTTGCTAGGTTATCTAACCAAACCATCAGTTCTAGCTTGCTATTATGAAAATCGAATTCAACAATAGCAATACTTATTTCAATTCCACTTTTACTTTCAAAAGGAGCTCAAACAAAACATGTAAAAATGAACTATAGTAATTTAATTCTACTGTGCGTTATAGGGAAATAATGCACCCTTGAATCCAATCAGGAAGGAGTATTCAACAATGCCATGGTATAATTAAGCAATAAGACCCAAGGGGGTGTGGTACAGTATATGGCCAATATACCACGGCTAAGGTCTGTTCTCATGCACAACCCCCTTAGCTGTGGTATATTAGCCATATACCACAAACCCCCGAGATGCCTTTATTGCTATTATAAACTGGTTACCAAAGTAATTAGAGCAGCAAAAATAAATGTTTTGTCATATCTGTGGTATACCACAGCTTTCAGCCAATCAACATTCAGGGCTTGAACCACCCAGTTTATAATTCTATTTATTCCACAGCATTGTTTCTGATTGGCTAGAAAGATATTCTAGAATGGACATTAAAAGCAGATAACGTGACAGTTGGAAAAGATATCGGGACACCTTGCAATCATGACGCAACATGCGGCTACACATGCAGACCGTACTTTCTACAAAGTCACAGAAAGCTAAACCAACAACTACACAAACTGAAATTGGAGGAAAAAACGTAGCTATCTACCCAATATATTCAATTTAATGCTGCATTCGTAACCGTGAGGGAGGTGGGAATTTACCATTAGTGAAGTCGTAAATATCAGTTGGATACATTCATGTGCTTTGAACTAGTTGAGAAACGCTGATTGGCTAATGGCCAACAAGCTGCGTAAACCATAAACTATAAGTACAGCTATCATGCTCATAAACAAATTAGTGTAAAAAAAACATGAATAGATTGCTTTTTATTAATTATGTTTTGTTGTTGCATTTAACTGCAGAAAATGCTGTTATAAAGGTAATTTCCTTAGTAGGTGGCATCGGAGGTCAGCATGTGGGAGAAGTGGGAGCTCAGGATGATAGACAAGTTTTCCACTAGTAAATACCAGTTGGAGGGCCGTTCAAGTGGATTTTTCCCAGTCGTGTGTGGTAAATTCCCCCTTCCCACTTAGTTACAAATGCAGCATTATGTGATGTGCACGTGCTAGTCAGAACTAGGAAACTCAGAAATATCCTACTTGCTAACTGGTTGTAGTTAATCAGGTTCCATGTTCAACGAATTAGCAAGTCGGAAATTTCTGGAGAGTTGGAGAGCTATACTGCTCTTAAAATGTAGGTGGGACCTATGTGTTGTCTGGGGCTCATTAGCATATTCGGGGACATGGTCAAATATACTGAACAAAAATATAAACGTAACATACAACAATTTCAACGATTTTACTGAGTTACAGTTCATATAAGGAAATCAGTCAAATGAAATGAATTAATCACGCCCTAATCTATGTATTTCACATGACTTGGCTGGACCTGGGAGGGCATAGGCCCACCCACTGGGGAGCCAGGCCCAGCCAATCAGAATGAGTTTTTCCCCACAAAAGGGCTTTATTACAGACAGAAATACTCCTCAGCTTCATCAGCTGTCTGGGTGGCTGGTCTCAGACGACCCCGCAGGTGAAGAAGCCGGAGGTGGAGGTCCTGGGTTGGCGTGGTTATACCTGGTCTGTGGTTTTGAGGCCAGTTGGATGTACTGCCAAATTCTTTAAAATTACATTGAAGGCGGCTTATGGTAGAGAAATTATCATTAAATTATCTGGCAACAGCTTTGGTGGACATTCCTGCAGTCAGCATGCCACCCTGCATACCACTGCTGGCTTGCTTCTGAAGCTAAGCAGGGTTGGTCCTGGTCAGTCCCTGGATGGGAGACCAGATGCTGCTGGAAGTGGTGTTGGAGGGCCAGTAGGAGGCACTCTTTCCTCTGGTTTAAAAAATAGCCCAATGCTCCAGGGCAGCTGCCCTGTGTAGGGTGCTGTCTTTCGGATGGGATGTTAAAACGGGTGTCCTGACTCTGAGGTCATTAAAGATCCCATGGCACTTATCGTAGGGGTGTTAACCCCGGTGTCCTGGCTAAATTCCCAATCGGCCCTCAAACCAACACGGTCAGCCTAATAATCCCCAGTTTACAATTGGCTCATTCATCCCCTTCCTCTCCCCTGTAACTATTCCCCAGGTTGTTGCTGTAAATGAGAATGTGTTCTCAGTCAACTTACCTGGTAAAATAACAGATAAATTAAAATTGAAAAAATTGCACGCTCCCTCAACTTGAGACTTCTATTGTGTTGTGTGACAAAACTGCACATTTTAGAGTGGGCTTTTATTGTCCCCAGCACAAGGTTCACCTGTGTAATGGTCATGCTGTTTAATCAACGTCTTGATATGCCACACCTGTCAGGTGAAGGGATTATCTTGGCAAAAGAGAAACGCTCATTAACAGGGACGTAAACAATTTGTGCTTTTTGTGCTTATGGAAAATTTCTGGGATCTTTTATTTCAGCTCATGAAACATGGGACCAACACCTTACATGTTGCATTTATGTTACGTATAATAACTTCCAAGTAAGAAACGTTAAATTCACAGCAACAAGTTGCCATTGACTTTCTGGAAATGCACAATAATCTCTTTACAGTGCAACTCATTACTGACACATTTTTTACAACGTTTGCAGAACAGACAGTGTCAAAGGCGGTGCTTGACTCGCTTCGGCATAACCATTAAACACTTTCACAGACATTTGGCACAAATGCAAATATATTTGACCCAAATATGCTAATGATCCCCACCAGTACATTACCCCAACCTACATTACAAAGCGCAATGATGATCTTACCTTATATTCAAATGATCAGATATGAAGGTAAGACCCAGATGAAGACCACGTCGGATAAACAATAGTTTAATAATCCCACCGGGGCAGGCAAAAAGACAGGTCAAGGCAGGCATGGGTCAATAGTCCAGAGAAGTGGGGGAAGGTACAGGACGGCAGGCAGGCTCAGGGTCAGGGGCAGGCAGGCGGGCTCAGAGACAGGACAGGCAAGGGTCAGGAGTGTGAGGAAAAAGCGAGACTGGGGAAAAGCAGGAGCTGAGAAACTGCTGGTAGGCTTGAAGAAACAAGACAAACTGGCACAGACAGACAGAAAACACAGGTATAAATACACAGGGGATAATGGGAAGATGGCCGACACCTGGAGGGGGTGGAGATAATCACAACAACAGGTGAAACAGATCAGGGTGTGACAGTACCCCCCCCCCCCCCCCCCTCCTCTAGGGGCGCCACCTGGTGACCTAGCTGGGCGCCTACCTGGTTGCCCGGGGTACCGGCGGTGGAAGTCGGCGATGAGGGCTGGGTCCAGGAGGTCTCTAGTAGGGACCCAGCACCTCTCCTCTGGGCCGTAACCCACCCAGTCCACCAGGTACTGGAAACCCCTGCCCCGTGGTCGAACACTCGGGAGGCGTCTCACCGTGTATGCCGGATGACCATCGCTTAACCCTAGATACATGGAAAGTGGGGTGAATATGGAGGTTACGGTGTAACAAAAGATGAACAGCAGTGGTGCTAATAACTCTAGAGATGGGGAACAGGCCAATGAACCGGGGGGAAAGTTTACGGGACTCCGCCCAGAGGGGCAGGTCCCAGGTGGAGCCATACCCTCTGCCCGAGCAGATAGTGTGGAGCAGGGGTTCGGTGGCGATCTGCTTGTCGCCTATACCTGGAAGTGGTCTTCAACAGAGCGGTCCGTCTCTCTTCCAGGTACGGCGACAGTGGCGGATGAACATCTGGGCAGAGGGATTGCTGACCACCTCTTCGGGGAAGAGCGGAGGCTGGTATCCGGGCACACTCAAAGGGCGAGAGACCCGTGGTAGAGCAAGGAAGGGTGTTGCAAGCGTACTCGACCCATACCAGTTGCTGACTCCAGGTGGTAGGGTTGGCGGAGACTAGGCAGCGAAGGGTTGCCTCCAAGTCCTGGTTGGCTCGCTCCGACTGGCCTTTGGACTAGGGGTGGAATCCGGAGGACAGACTGGCCGACGACCCAATGAGCTTGCAGAACGCCTTCCAGAACCGGGACGAGAACTGTGGAACCCCGGTCGGAGACCATGTTCACCGGGAGTCTGTGGATCATGAAGACGTGCTGCACCATAAGCTGGGCCGTCTCCTTGGCCGAGGGTAGTTTGGGAAGAGGAATGAAGTGGGCGGCTTTGGAAAATCGGTCGACCACAGGATGGCAGTGTTGCCCTCAGACGGGGGAAGACCCGTGACGAAATCTAGGGATATATGGGACCAGGGACGGTGACGGACAGGCAATGGTTGGAGAAGACCAGCCGGAACTTTCCGAGGAGTCTTGTTCTGGGCCCATGCCATGCAGACGGCGACAAACGCGGCGACATCCGGAACCATGGTAGGCCACCAGAAATGTTGTCGCACGATGGCCATTGTCTGACGAGAGCCTGGGTGACAGGCTAACCTGGAGGAATGGGCCCACTCCAGGACCGCAGAGCGGACAGCGTCAGGCATGAACAGACGGTTATCTGGGGCCCCCCCATGGTTCGGCTGGGACCGCTGCGCCTCCAGGACCTGTTTCCCTATACCCCAACTGAGTACCATCACCAGTCACGAGGTGGGAAGGATGGTCTCGGGCTCCAGGGTGGTAGCCGTGGGGTTATAGTGGCGAGACAGAGCATCCGGCTTGACGTTCTTGGACCCTGGCCGGTAGGAGAGGGAAAAGTTGAACCGGGTAAACAGTAGGGCCCATCTCGCTTGCCTGGAGTTGAGGCGCTTGGCAGTGCGGAGATACTCCAGGTTTTTGTGGTTGGTCCACACAATGAACGGATGTTCCGCCCCCTCAAGCCAGTGCCTCCATTCCTCCAGGGCTATCTTCACCGCGAGAAGCTCCCGATTCCCCACATCGTAATTCCTCTCTGTGGTGTTGAGGCGGTGGGAGAAGAAGGCGCAGGGATGCAGCTTAAGGTCCCAGGCAAAACATTGGGACAGAACCGGCCCCAATCCGACATCCGAAGCATCGGCCTCCTCCACGAACTGACGGGAAGGGTCCGGATGAACCAGGATCGGAGCCGTGGTGAAGCGGTGTTTAAGGTCCCAGAACGCCTGGTCAGCGCCGTGGACCACGTGAACGGAACCTTGGTAGAGATGAGGGCAGGCAGGGGGAGGCCTCCTAGAAGTCAAGTGTCCTTGAGCATTGCTTGTTTTATGTTAATGTTGCATTGATGGAGGTAATTGTACAATCGTTTACTTGATTCTGGGCAGCTTTTAGCAAAGTGTAGAAACGCATTCCTGACAATAAGTCTGTAGCCTATATTCCTTTCACACTCACGAATCTGGTGGTGTAGCTGCACTGTAGCAATACACTTCAGGTTGCTAGTGACCGAGAGGTCATGAGTTCAAATACCATTTAAGGTGAAGTGGTAACAGTAGAAGATTTTACAGTCATTTACATCGGAATACAGAAGCATACTCTTATTTCATAGAAATAACACATTTGGTATAGTTTTGGTATATATTTACTCTATTTTTACTGCAACTTTAGGAAAGTCCAGAAGTGTATTCTTGGCAATAAAACAGTAGCTTGTCACGCCCTGATCTGTTTCACCTGTCCTCGTTATTGTCTCCACCCCCTCCAGGTGTTGCTTGTTTTCCCCAGTTTATTTATCCCTGTGTTTCCTGTCTGGACCAGAGACCAAAGCTATGGAGGAATACATAGAGGAGTCTCTGGCCACTGGGGCCGTCCGTCCATCTGCATCTCCTGTCGGATTGGCCTCAATCAACGTCCAGGGTGCAGTTGCAATGGTTTCTTGGTTTTGCAAACTTCTACCGCTGTTTCATTTGGGACTACAGCACCCTGGCAGCCCCCCTCTCGGCACTCACCTCTCCCAAGGTACCGTTCAAATGGTCTCCAGCTGTCGACAAAGCCTTTGTGGACCTGAAGCATCGGTTCACAACAGCACCCATCCTCATCCATCTGGACCCCTCGCGTCAATTTGTGGTGGAAGTGGATGCTTTGGATGTTAGACTGGGGGCCATCCTGTCCCAGCGATCTGCCCAGGACCAGAAGCCTTGCTGCCACTGTGGATTGGGGTATTGAGAACCTGGTCCGCGAGGCACAATGCTCCCAACCTGGACCTGAAGGGGGCCCGGCAACCCGTCTGTTTGTCCCTAATCCAATCCGTTCCTGGAATGGGATCATTCCTTAAGGGTGACCTGTCATCCAGGGTCCCGTCGTACACTAGCCTGCCTTCGACAACGTTTCTGGTGGCCGACAATGGTCCCTAAAGTCTATGACTGCATCACCGCATGCACTGTGTGTGCTCAAAACAAGACTCCACGGCAAGCTCCTTCTGGCCTCCTGCAGCCACTACTGGTTCCTCATCGTCCCTGGTCTCATCTCTGGACTTGTCACTGGGCTCCCTCCGTCTGATGGTAACACTGTCATTCTGACGGTAGTCAACAGGATCTTCAAGGCCGCCCATTTCATCCCTCTCCCCAAACTACCTTCTGCCAAGGAGACGGCCCAGCTTATGGTGCAGCATGTCTTCCAGATCCATGGACTCCCGGTAGACATGGTCTCCGATCGGGGTTCTCGTCTCAGTTCTGGAAGGCATTCTGCACCCTTATTAGGTCATCGGTCAGCCTGTCATCTGGATTCCATCCCCAACGGTCAGTCGGAGCAAGCCAACCAAGACCTGGAGACCACCTTAAGGTGCCTGGTCTCAACCAACCCCACTACCTGGAGCCATCAACTGGTCTGGGTGGAGTATGCCCGGAACACTCTTCCCAGTTCTGCCATGGGACTCTCCCCTTTTGAGTGCTCCACTCTTCCCTGAACAAGAGCAGGAGGTCAGCGTACCCTCGGCCCAGATCTTTGTCCGACGCTGTCGACGTACCCGGACAATTGCCAGGGCGGCTATTCTCAAGACACCAGGTATTGTCGACAAGCGGACCGTCGCCGGACCCCAGCTCCCCGCTACCGTATTGTGCAGAGGGTATGGCTGGCCACACGGGACCTGCCCCTTCGGGTAAAGTCCCGCAAGCTGTCCCCACGTTTTATTGGTGCTTTTCCCATCTCCTGAGTTCCACTGCTGTCCGTCTCTTGTTACCCCGTACCCTCGTATTCACCCTACGTTCCATGTGTCTAGAACTAAACCCGTATCTCAGTTCTTTGTCTTCTGTCCCCAGGCCCATCCCCCCCCTCCCCGTGTCATTGATGGCCATATGGCATACACAGTGAGATGTCTCCTGGGTGTTCGCCCAGTACCTGGTTGACTGGGAGGGTTACGGCCTGGAGGAGAGGAGCTGGGTTCACGCTAGAGACATCCTGGATCCAGTCCTCATCGCCGACACCCAGGTATGCGCACAGATAGCACAACAGGTGGCACCTCGGGGGGGGGGGGGGGTACTGTCACGCCCTGCTCTGTTTCACCTGTCCTCGTTATTGTCTCCACCCCCTCTAGGTGTCGCTTGTCTTTCCCAGTGTATATATCCATGTGTTTCCTGTGTCTCTGTGCCAGTTCGTCTTGTATGTCCAAGTCTACCAGCGTGTTTTCCTGCTTTGCCTTTTCTCCTTTTTCTAGTCCTCCCGGTTTTGACCCTTGCCTTTTCTGGACTCTGTACCCGCCTGCCTGACTATTCTGCCTGCCCTGACCTCGAGCCTGCCTGCCACTCTGTACCTCCTGGACTCTGATCTGGTTATGACCTTTTGCCTGTCCACGACTATTCTCTTGCCTATTTCCTTAAGATTTATTAAACATCTGAAACTTCAACCGTCTGCATTTGGGTCTCGCCTAGTGTCATGATATAGCTAGCTGATCTTCATTATGTCAATAGGCCTGGTGGTGCAGCAAGAACTTCAGGTAGCTAGCAACCAAGAGGTTTTGAGTTCAAATCCCAAGTGCCTCCCCATGT
The DNA here is from genome assembly GCF_016432855.1 of Salvelinus namaycush. NCBI lineage: Eukaryota > Metazoa > Chordata > Actinopteri > Salmoniformes > Salmonidae > Salvelinus > Salvelinus namaycush. The sequence continues at coordinate 7,226,219 of NC_052317.1, forward strand.
TGTCACATTTATTTCACAAGAGATCGCGTTGTCACGTAGTTTCATGTTGTCACATTAATGTCACGTGTTCATATGTGAAATGTACAGTTGAAGTCGAAAGTTAACATACACCTTAGCCAAATATACACCTTCACCCACAATAAGTTGGGTGAATTTGGGCCCATTCCTCCTGACAGAGCTGGTGTAACTGAGTCAGGTTTGTAAGGCTTCCTTGCTCGCACATGCTTTCTCAGTTCTGCCCACAAAGTTTCTGTAGGATTGAGGTCAGGGCTTTGTGATGGCCACTCCAATACCTTGACTTTGTTGTCCTTAAGACATTTTGCCACAACTTTGGAAGTATGCTTGGGGTCATTGTCCATTTGGAAGACCCATTTGTGACCAAACTTTAACTTCCTGACTGACGTCTTGAGATGTTACTTCAATACACCCACAATTTTCCTTACGATGCCATCTATTTTGTGAAGTGCACCAGTCCCTCCTGCAGCAAATTACCCCCACAACATGATGCCGCCACCACCGTGCTTCACGGTTGGGATGGTGTTCTTCGGCTTGCAAGCCTCCCCCTATTTCCTCCAAACATAGCGATGGTCATTATGGCCATTATTTTTGTTTCATCAGACCAGAGGACATTTCTCAAATGTACGATCTTTGTCCCCATGTGCAGTTGCAAACTGTAGTCTGGATTTGTTATGGCGGTTTTGGAGCAGTGGCTTCCTTGCTGAGCGGCCTTTAAGGTTATGTTGATATAGGACTTGTTTTTACTGTGGATATAGAGTTTTGTACCCGTTTCCTCCAGCATCTTCACAAGGTCCTTTGCGGTTGTTCTTGGATTGATTTGCATCAAAGTACGTTCATCTCTAGCACACAAAACACGTCTCCTTTTTCTGAGGTCTTGGCTGATTTCTTTTGATTGTCCCATGATGTCAAGCAAAGAGGCACTGAGTTTGAAGGTAGGCCTTGAAATACATCCACATGTACACCTCCAATTGACTCAAATTATGTCAATTAGCCTATCAGATGCTTCTAAAGCCATGACATTTTCTGGAATTTTCCAAGCTGTTTAAAAGCAGTCAATTTAGTGTATTTAAACTTCTGACCCACTGGAATTGGGATATAGTGAAATAATCTGTAAACAAATGTTTGAAAAATTACTTGTGTCATGGACAAAGTAGATGTCCTAACCGACCAAGAAATTTGTGGAGTGGTTGAAAAACGAGTTTTAATGACTCCAACCTAAGTGTGTGTGTTATTTTCGATAAGGGAATGGTTATATTCATAGAATGCCTCTGAGCTAAACTGTCCCATGACAATTACCCCAATTCCAAATAAATACCCTTATCCCTTCCCACATACACATTTGAATCCTCCTTCTAACGTACCTAATTGACAAATCTCCCTCTTTATCTGACAAGCTGAGCTATGTGTGATGTCCTCCGTACCCTTCCCCGTATGTGGGTGTTTGTGTGCTGATGATTGTTGACAATGCGACTTTGGCATAAAGGATTGCCATTCTGTGATGCGAAAACAGAGCAATAAACATACTGATGTGAATAATAATACAGTAAATACCAAACATTTAAACAGACACACACTCATGAAGAAATCAAGACGTGTCCTTGGTAGGATTTCACATCTGCACAAAAAACTGAATATACTAGGTGCATGTAGAATTGTCCACATACTGTTGATAGGTATTTTAAGCATCCCTGTGTTATGTTGCTCTATTAGCATGTACAATAAAAAAAACATGCAATGAATGTGGAATTGTATGTATAGGCTACAATATATCTGCTAACAGTCCAAGCTAAAGAGCTAAGGCATCAGAGGACAGAACCCATGTGACAAAGCAGATGACTGCCAGAGTGCCGGGATTGGCTCAGCGCAGGTGTGACATCAGCAAGCAGCATACTCACTCCCTCCATTGCTCTCTATCTCTCTCAGTCTGCCTCTCTCGCTAGCTTTGTGTTTTTCTCCTTTGCCTTTCTAACTCAGCATCCACCTCTCGTTGATGGCGTGTGTCAGTGCTGTTGGGGCGACTGAGGCCTAACGCGCTGGGCCCTTCCCCCGATTCTCTACACCTTCCCTGGGCCTCTGTCTCTGCCTCTTCCGTCGGCCCGACAGCCTGCCTGGCTACCTCCCCCACCCCCCGTGTGCTGGTGTCTGGGCTCAAGGGGTGGAGGAGGAGGGAGCAACGACGTTCCGCTTCACTTGGGAGCCGTTCGGCAATTAGCAATGCCCTAGACCCGGCATCATTTAGCCACTTGGAATATCTCGGGTTTCTCCATCCGCCTGTCTGTCTCTCTATCCATCTGCTGGTCTCCCTCCATCCGTGGAGGGGGACAGAGGAATGAAAATCTGCAATCATGATGGAAGGTAATTATTTGTGCCCCCCCCCGCTCCTCCTTTTTATTCTCCATCTCCTCCCTCTCTTCTCCTACCTTTTTATGCCCTTCTGCAAGGCGGTATTTTGGGAGCTATTGCTTGGTAATAAGCTCTAGTGGGTATCTAACTATCTGGAGCATCTTTGTGTTTTGGTGCTTAGGCTACCGTATGTTTTTTTCTATCTGTAGTGTGACGTGGCTCTGTCAGATGCCTGTGTGTGTGTGTGGATTGATATGTAAGGGAGGGATAGTTGTTCACACCACAGCTATGTAGCACAATGAGGCAGACGTCCGGCTCGGCAGGGTTGTGTGTGTGTGTGTGTGTGTGTGTGTGTGTGCGTGCGTGCGTGCGTTTCTCTCTCTCGTGGTGGGTGTGTAATTAGTTAATAGACTTGTCTCAAGGTTATACCTACTGAGGTTGTGGCTGATACTATCTGTGCTAGAATTCGGTGAGCTCCAGTGTATTCTATTCAAGTCTTTTGTGTTGGCTGAAATGATGCCAGCTCATTTCAGAATGTGTTTGAATCAGTGGCCCATTCACTGATCACCTATCATATTAAGAGGACATTATCAAAACATTCTGTATGGTGCAAATTAAATAGTGTTTTCCTTGTGACATGAGTTGGTCTATTCTCTGGTTGTTATGTTTCTTTAAACATTATGTCAACACGGTAGGCGTTGTTAACAAAACACAAAAGCATACATGGTCTAACAATACTTGATTGCATATGTTTGTGTTGTCAAACAAATACTGTATTATACTGTATGTTGCTTAGGTTTGCTGAATGAATGGCTCACATTAGAAGTGTACAATGGTCTATTGATACAGATTATTTGGGAAGCTATCGACTGAATCATTTGTAGACGTGCATGCCAAGCTGGCAGCTCTTAGGCTCTAATACAATTGAGATGTTAGGCTTTCTCTCCATTGCTCATTGAGAGCCATGGTAGCGTGAGCCTCAGTGCCCATGTGAATAGCAAGGTGCTCTATGGGATTGAAAGGTCTTAGGTAACAGATAGGCACGCTGGCCAGAAATAGAGATGCTGTGAGATGCATTCTGAAGTAGAGAGAGAGAGAGAGAGAGAGAGGGTCTTGCCTAGGGTTTCTCTGAGGCCAGTTGACTGCTATTCAGTGCAGTGTTACTGTACAATGTTTTATTAAGTTGTCCATTAAAGAATCTTGAGTGGAGCGGGTAAGGGAAAACTGGGTGTGTCACAACAGTCTAAAGCAGCTTCATCCCCATGTGCCCTCACTTTTTTTCACTGGCCTTAAAAAACATTGGACTACTGTGATGATTATTATTTGACCATGCTGGTCATTTATGAACATCTTGGCCATGTTCTGTTATAATCTCCACCCGGCACAGCCAGAAGAGGACTGGCCACCCCTCATAGCCTGGTTCCTCTCTAGGTTTCTTCCTAGGTTTTGGCCTTTCTAGAGTTTTTCCTAGCCACCGTGCTTCTACACCTGCATTGCTTGCTGTTTGGGGTTTTAGGCTGGGTTTCTGTACAGCACTTTGAGATATCAGCTGATGTACGAAGGGCTATATAAATAAATTTGATTTGATTTGACATTGGTGAACGCAATGGTGTAGACGCCCAATTCGCCCCACGTGTCCAGCTCTTTCGTGTCAGTGCAAATGAAGGAAAAGAGACAAAGAGAGTAAGCCATGGTAGACTATTGAGACGCATCCCAGAAGTGTCCAAGGCCTGTCCAAGGCTGTTTATGTCTACTTACTGTGCTTGGCATAAACGAGGCCTACATCAAAACAGCTGAATAAAATGTACCTCATGATTCAGTAATACTGTAGTTAAATGATTCATTCCGTTTCCATGCTACTACAGTACTGTCTGCCTACAGGCCCTGTTAAGTCAAACTTGGTTACAGGCTTTTCAAACACAAACGCTTCGTCATCGGCTGCATTTGGATTCAATGCACTTAACAAAACTATATTTAGAAGGTAAAAAATAAATATATTAACATGTTACTGGGTGGGACATGTTTTTAACTTCTCCATGAGACCCAGTTACAGGTCACGATTCAAAATAATCCCTTATTAAAGTAACTGTCCAGTGTTTCCAGATTTCTATAAAATAAATGTATTAGGCATGTTAAAAAGCAGCTTTTCTGTGTTGGAATAGTTTGTGTGTACCCCAACAACAGAATGGTGTGGGTGTATACCGGTTATAAAAAGTATTCATGCAAGTAGACTGCTGATTGGCCAGCTCAGCCAATGAGCCAACATGACATGTTCTATGGGGAAATAGTAAGCATTTTTGAAAAGGTCTGTTTGAGATACAAGTCTGAGTTGTTTTTTTTGTGTGTTTTTTTTTTTCTACAATTTTGTGCTTTGGCAACAAATACGTGTATAGTCAACAACATTATTTGGGTATGAGTTGAAGATGTGTTTGGGTTTTATATAATTTCAGGAAGTAATTTTGAAAGTAGCGCTCACGAGCCAAAATGGGTTCCTGAAAATGGTGCTGATTGAAATCATCAAAGCCTTTTGAAGAGTTGATTATTTGAATCAGCTGTGTAGCGCTAGGGCAAAAACAGAAATGTGTACCCTTTTGGATCCCCAGGACCAGGATTGAGAACCAGTGGTGTAGAACATAATCCATTTCCAATGATATGTTATGTCCTGCAAATATATATATAAAAAAAATCCCCCTGCAATTCCAATTCGTACAATCTCGTTAACACAACTTTTACAGCATGGGCCCTAAATGAGAAATTCAGTATTTTCCTGGGACCCAAGCGCATGACAACATGCCTCCTTTGTTGGGGCGGGTCTCCATTTCTCAGGCAAAACATTTTTGTTGCCCCCTTCTTGATATCAGAAAGAAACATTTTAGTTTTATAGTTAATTTCATGAAATTCTACACATTTGTTACGACCGGCTCGATTCGGTCTTATGTAGCAAAATTTGAAATGGTGTTTTTACATTGGATAAAAGTAGAGAGTCAGAGATAGAAAATTGTATATCATACACTACAGTTGAGGAACAATGGGAAAGTAATTGGAAGTTGATAAACTTGTAACACCACTTTGGAGAAAATGGTCCTTGAATGTTTTGGTACACCTACTGGAGAACTCTTCTTTGTCTACACCCATTCAGCTTCGTTTACACCCTCTTAAGCCTTAGCCCCACCCATTTATTTAAGGAATCACATGTGAGGCCATGTGCTGATCAGTGAGTATGGTAGTGTACGAACAAAGATTTCAAGACTAAGTTTATACTACCTTTATCAACATGTCTGTATGCAGTTGTCGCAGTGACATCATGTACATTCTATTGTCATCCGACATTAAACTTGTCGTTATGAAAAGTATAAACACAAAAACGTCAGGCTTCATGACATCAGCAGCCTGGTGATCCAAAATAGCATTTTAACACCAATAAACCTGTCCCTTTAAAAATGTATTTACTATATGTCAATCTAGCAAACCAGGCAACTAAAAGCAACTTTCTAAACAATGATTTGTTTCGTTTCTAGCTTGTTAGCTAGCTAGCTAACTTTAAGTTAGCTGGCTAGCCAGTTCAAATAATGACCATGTCACATAGCTGACCACATCTTAACTTTAGCTAATTTGTGTTCAATATTACAGGAAAATAAGCTCACAACAAGATCCTTATTTACAAGTTAATGGCGAGCTAATTACAGAAAATATGGTTGCGAGTTTGACGTAATAAAAGCAGGGCATTCTACCGGAGAATTGTAGAACTTGGACAATATCTCGTTGGCCTAACGTTACATCCTAATCTGACTTTGGTGCCGGTCATGTTGTTCTTCACATTACCTTTCTGGGTTATGAATTTGAAACATGTTTTTGAGCACTTATTCATGAACGTGGCCGAAAATACATTTTAGGCCCAATCCGACATGACGCTAGTTCAGCATGACGGCAGACACCGTTTCTGGGTTACGAATTTGAAACCTATTTTTGAGCACTCTTTCATGAACATGGAGGATTTTTATTTTTTTAGGCCCTGTCGTAACCCAGAAATGTTTGTTTCTGGTATACACATACTATATCAAACAAAATCAAAGTTTATTTGTCACATGCACAGGATACAGAAGGTGTTCAACGGTACAGTGAAATGGTTACTTGCATAGTGGAGTCTTTTGTTTTCGACATGCAGCTTGCTAGCCAGCTTTAACTTGCAATGAAAATGACTTTCGGACAAAATTAGAAACGTATAATATCTGAAAATGTAGCTAGCAAGACTATCTTACCCACATACATGAATGAACGCTTCTCCCTCTTTGTCACGGATGCCACGGTTGCCTTTAGTTTGAAGATATAATCCGGAGACAGGTGTTTTATACAACAGCCTTCTCTTTTCAGCTCCCTAGTTTGTATATTTGCAAATCAATCTCAGTCCTCCAGGAAGTGGAGAGCATTAGCAGTTCTTCATGATATCTTTAAAAAAAAAGCTGTGTTAGAAAGGATCACCTATTGGGCAGCTCATGTTATAGACACAAGCGTGCTACATAGCAGACCAATCCAAACTCATCTCTCTGCATGTCCAGCCCATCCACTATCTCAGCCAATCATGGCTAGTGGCAAGGTTCCTGTCTTCCTGTGACATGCGACATATGCCTAGTTTCCTGAAACGAGTCACGTTTTGCCATGAGACTTAGAGAAAATGTTGAGGTTTTAACTTCTCACGAGTCACCATCCCGGATCCGGGAGCACCCTCAACAGTAAAAAAGCTGACTAGCATAGCGCCTCAAGTAAATACTAGCATCTAAATATCATTAAATCACAAGTCCAAGACACCAGATGAAAGATACACATCTTGTGAATCCAGCCATCATTTCTGATTTTTTAAATGTTTTACAGGGAAGACACAATGTATTTATTAGCTAACCACGATAGCAAAAGACACAACTTTTTTTTCCCACCATTTTTTTCCTGCATAGGTAGCTATCACAATTTCGACCAAATAAAGATATAAATAGTCACTAACCAAGAAACAACTTCATCAGATGACAGTCTGATAACATATTTATTGTATAGCATATGTTTTGTTAGAAAAATGTGCATATTTCAGGTATAAATCATAGTTTTACATTGCAGCCACCATCACAACTCTCACCAAAGCAACTAGAATAACTACAGAGACCAACGTGAATTACCTAAATACTCATCATAAAACATTTATGAAAAATACACAGCGTACAGCAAATGAAAGACAAAGATCTTGTGAATCCAGCCAATATTTCAGATTTTTTAAGTGTTTTACAGCGAAAACACAATATAGCATTATATTAGCTTACTACAATAGCCAACCACACAACAGCATTGATTCAAGCCAACAATAGCGATAACGAATAAACCAGCAAAAGATATTATTTTTTTCACTAACCTTCTCAAACTTCTTCAGATGACAGTCCTATAACATCATATTACACAATACATATAGAGTTTGTTCGAAAATGTGCATATTTAGCGGCACAAATCGTGGTTATACAATGAGAATAGTAGCCAAGCTGCCAACAAAATGTCGGGAGAAATCTTGGGAGAGGCACCTAATCTAATCAATAACTAATCATAAACTTGACTAAAAAATACAGGTTGGACAGCAAATGAAAGATACATTAGTTCTTAATGCAACCGCTGTGTTAGATTTTTAAAATTAACGTTACTACGACATACAGCGTGCGTTAAAGCGAGACCGCACCGAAATTAATGGCGGAATAGTAGGTCAACATTTTTCAACAGAACAACGAATTAACATCATAAATAGTTCTTACTTTTTGATGAGCTTCCATCAGAATCTTGGGCAAGTTGTCCTTTGTCCAGAAGAATCGTTGCTCGGTTGTAGATTGTCGCCTTCAACTTTGGAATTAGCAGTAAACATTAGCCATGTGGCGAAAACGTGCCCAACTCACTATAACTCAGCACTAAGAAAATTCCGAAAATCGCAATATACTGATATAAAATGATATAACTCGGTTTAAAATAACTACATTATGACGTTTTTAACACCTATATCGAATAAAATCAGAGCCGGATATATCTAAGGCCTATAACGAGAGCTTTCCAGAACGCCATCCTGAGGTCTGTCTTGCGTCATGGCGAATGTTGAAAAGAGTGTACCCCACGTACCAAGACCATTTATATGGCCTCAGATCTGCCTAGCAACTCCATTCCAATTCTCACTGCTTGTTGACATCTAGGGGAAGGCCTATGCAGTGCATGTCGACCAATAGAATACATGCAAATTAATAAACTGACCCTAGAACAGACTGCCTGATTTCAGATTTCTCACTTCCTGACAGGAAGTTTGCTCCAACTTGAGTTCTGTTTTACTCACAGATATAATTCAAACGGTTTTAGAAACTAGAGAGTGTTTTCCATCCAATAGTAATAATAATATGCATATTGTACGAGCAAGAATTGAGTACGAGGCAGTTTAATTTGGGAACGAATTTTTACAAAGTGAAAACAGCACCCCCTATTGAGAAAAGGTTATTTCCTGCAATTCTACGGATTATGCCATGAGGCAGAGAAATAGTTTTAGCGGTTTTACAGCTAATTTCCTGCAATTCTACCCAGAAATAGAACTAAAAGGTTCTGTACTGACTCTACTGAGAGAAAAAACACAGATACCTACTATTCCAGGCCTACATTTATCATTTACATTTTCATATATTACATTTACAGTCAGTAGCATCAATCAGTACATACACACAATATGATGTCTGAGTGAGAAATCAATGGGGGCCCCCTGGAGGTCAGGGCACCTGGGCACATGCCCTTCGTGCCCGGTCGGCATTAGGCCATGATAGCTGGCTAGACTAATTTACCTACCTTAAAATTGTTAGCTGACATGACTAATTAAGTGACTATCAGTGACTGACATACTGTAACAAGAGAGAAACTGCTGATGCACAACCACATTTCGAAACTGCAGCTTGTGTATTCTACAATTCCCAACAGTAAGTACACTATATACGCTACCATTCAAAAATTTGGGGTCACTAAGAAATGTCCTTGTTTTCCATGAAAACATACATGAAATGATTTGCAAAATTAATAGGAAATATAGTCAAGATGTTGACAAGGTTATAAATGATGATTTTTAATTGAAGTAATAATTGTGTCCTTCAAACTTTGCTTTCGTCAAAGAATCCTCCATTTGCAGCAATTACAGCCCTGCAGACCTTTGGCATTCTAGTTGTCAATTTGTTGAGGTAATCTGAAGAGATACCACCCCATGCTTCCTGAAGCACCTCCCACAAGTTGGATTGGCTTGATGGGCACTTCTTACGTACCATACGGTCAAGCTGCTCCCACAACAGCTCAATAGATTTGAGATCCGGTGACTGTGCTGGCCAGAATATTAGCTGACTGCTTCTTCCCTAAATAGTTATTGCATAGTTTAGAGCTGTGCTTTGGGTCATTGTCCTGTTGTAGGAGGAAATTGGCTCCAATTAAGCACCGTCCACAGGGTATGGCATGGCATTGCAAAATGGAGTGATAGCCTTCCTTCTTCAAGAACCCTTTTACCCTATACAAATCTCCCACTTTACCACCAGCAAAGCACCCCCAGACCATCACATTGCCTCCACCATGCTTGACAGAAGGCGTCAAGCACTCCTCCAGCATCTGTTCAATTTTCTGCGTCTCGCGAATGTTCTTCTTCGTGATCCGAACACCTTAAAAGTAGATTTGTCTGTCCATAACACTTTTTTCCAATCTTCCTCTATCCAGTGTCTGTGTTCTTTTGCCCATCTTAATCTCTTCTTTTTATTGGCCAGTCTGAGATATGGCTTTTTCTTTGCAACTCTGCCTAAAAGGCCAGCATCCCAGAGTCGCCTCTTCACTGTGGACGTTGAGACTGGTGTTTTGCGGGTACTATTTAATGAAGCTGCCAGTTGAGGACTTGTGAGGCGTCTGTTTCTCAAACTAGACACTCTAATGCACTTGTCATCTTGCTCAGTTGTGCACCGGGGCCTCCCACTCCTCTTGCTATTTTGGTTAGAGCCAGTTGTCGCTGTTCTGTGAAGGGAGTAGTACACAGCGTTGTACGAGATCTTCAGTTTCTTGGCAATTTCTCGCATGGAATAGCCTTCATTTCTCAGAACAAGAATACACTGACGAGTTTCAGAAGAAAGTCTTTGTTTCTGGCCATTTTGAGCCTGTAATCAGACCCACAAATGCTGATGCTCCACATACTCAACTAGTCTAAAAAGGCCAGTTTTATTGCTTCTTTAATCAGGACAACAGTTTTCAGCTGTGCTAATGTAACAGTATAACTTTCGTCCGTCCCCTCGCACCGGGCTCGAACCAGGGACCCTCTGCACACATCAACTGACACCCACGAAGCATCGTTACCCATCACGCCACAAAAGCCGCGGCCCTTGCAGAGCAAGGGGAACAACTACTTCAGGTCTCAGAGCGAGTGACGTCACCGATTGAAACGTTATTAGTGCGCACCACTGCTAACTAGCTAGCCATTTCACATCGCTTACTCTAACATAATTGCAAAATGTTTTTTATGATCAATTAGCCTTTTAAAATGATGAACTTGGATTAGCTAACACAACGTGCCATTGGAACACAGGAATGATGGTTGCTGATAATGGGCCTCTGTACACCAATGTAGATATTCCATTAAAAATCTGCCGTTTCCAGCTACAATAGTCATTTACAACAATTAACAATGTCTACACTGTATTTCTGATCAATTTTATGTTATTTTAATGGACAAAAAATGTGCTTTTCTTTCAAAAACAAGGATATTTCTAAGTGACACCAAACTTTTGAACGGTAGTGTATACAAAAGTATGTGGACACCCCTTAAAATGTGTGGATTCGGCTATTTCAGCCACACACTGTGTTGACATGTGTATAAAATTGAGCACACAGCCATGCAATCTCCATAGTCAAACACTGGCAGTAGAATGGCCTTAATGAAGAGCTCAGTGACTTTCAACAGGGCACTGTCATTGGATGCCACCTTTCCAACAAGTCAGTTCGTCAAATTTCTGCCTTGCTAGACTGCCTCGGTCAACAGTAAGTGCTGATATTGTGAAGTGGAAAGGAGCAACAACGGCCACACAAGCTCACAGAATGGGACCGCTGAAGCGTGTAGCTTCTGTCCTCGGTTGCCACAGTCACTACCGAGTTCCAAACTGCCTCTGGAAGCAACGTCAGCACAAGAACTGTTAGTCGGGAGCTTCATGAAATGGGTTTCCTTGGCCGAGCAGCCGAGCAGCCGCGCATAAGCCTAAGATCACCATACACAATGCCAAGCCTCGGCTGGAGTGGTGTAAAGCTCATCGCCATTGAACTCTGGAGCGGTCTGACGAATCTGACGAATCTGGGTTTGGCAGATGCCAGGAGAACGCTACCTGCGCGAATGCATAGTGCCAACTGTAGAGTTTGGTGGAGGAGAAATAATGGTCTGGGGCTGTTTTTCATGGTTCGGGCTAGGCCCCTTAGTTCCAGTAAAGGGAAATCTTAATGCTACAGCATACAATGACATTCTAGACGATTCTGTTCTTCGTGGAAACAGTTTGGGGAAGGCCCTTTCCTGTTTCAGCATGACAATGCACCAGTGCATAAACGGAAGTTCATACGGAAATGGTTTATCGAGATCGGTGTGGAATAACTTGACTGGCCTGCACAGAGCCCTGACCTCAACCCAGTGAACACCTTTGGGATGATTTGGAACACTGACTGCGAGCCCAGGCCTAATCGCCCAACATCAGTGCCCGACCTCTAATGCTCTTCTGGCTGAATTGAAGCAAGTCCCTGCAGAAATGTTCCAACATCTTGTGGAATGCCTTCCTATATCAGCAAAGGGGGGACCAACTCCATATTAATGTCCATGATTTTGGGAATGAGCACTTTTGGTCATGTACTGTATATGTTTTTACTCCCACCATTAACATGTCCGTGACCTATACTGTAAGAAAGGCTGCTTTAACAGAATATAAACTTTTAAAAATGCGATTTTCACTGGACAGTTAGTTTAAAGTGTCTGTACAGAACTTTTTTTTCTGGGGGTGCCCTTGAGCCACAAACGGTACTCTAAATGGACAGAACTATTGTAAAAAAATATATAAATCTGCACCCACACCCTATGTGTCCCCAGTACTACGTTTTTCCACCTGTGCTGCAAAGTCACCTTAAACTGTACCAACATGGGATCCCTCCAGGGGACATAGGCCCTGAGCTCTTCGCTGTGCCCACACATTAAACTGTGTCAGGGTGTTGGTTTTTCCAGTTGCCCTGATTACAACACTGTATGATGCCAACTACCAACCCTGGAGGGGGCTTGGCCTCAGTTTTGGCACAGCCAAAACTGGAACTAAGGGGCCTAGCCCGGACCATGAAAAAGCTAGATTTCTCACAGGCTCAATGGGGTGTATAGATTGATCCCTACTGCCATTTCTTCCATTTCCGTATTGTCTTTGGTTGTACAAATGTGGTGATTGTGTTCCTGTCTTGCAGTTCCTAGTGAAAGTCTGCACACGCTCTTCACATTTTGCTGCCTTCAAATTAAATAGGAAAAAACCATACTGTACATTTGGATTTTTCTCCTACCGATCTACACATCCTACTCCACATTTGAAAGAAAAATTATAGAAAGTGTAACAAAAATAAATAAAAATGAAGATGTCTTGATGGCGTATGTTTTCACACCCCAGAGTTAATACTTGGTGGAAGCACATTTGGCAGCCATTGCAGTTGCTAATCACATATAAGTGATTGGTAGAATATTAACTTTGCACAACTAGGAAACATTTATCCATTGTTTTGTCATAATCAAATCAAACTTAATTTGTCACATGTGCTGTGAATGGCTTACTTACAAACCCTTAACCAACAATGCAGTTCTAGAAAGAGTTAAGAAAATATTTACCAAATAAACTAAAGCAAAAGTTTATAAAAAGTAACTCAATAAAATAACAATAACGAGGCTATATACAGGGGGTACCGGTACCAAGTCAATGTGCAGGGGTACAGGTTAGTCGAGGTAATTTGAACATGTAGGTAGGGGTAAAGTGACTTTGCATAGATAATAAACAGCGAGTAGCAGCAGTGTAAAAACAAATGGGGGGGGTGTCAATGTAAATAGTCCGGTGGCCATTTGAGTAATTGTTCAGCAGTCTCATGGCTTGGGGGTAGAAGCTGTCAAGGAGCCTTTTGGTCCTAGACTTGGCGTTATGGTACTGCTTTTTGAGGATCTGGGGACCCATGCCAAATCTTTTCAGTCTCCTGAGGGGGCATAGGTATAGTCGTGCCCTCTTCACGACTGTCTTGGTGTGTTTGGACCATGATCGTTTGTTGGTTATGTGGACACCAAGGAACTTAACTCTCGATCCACTCTGCTACAGCCCCATCAATGTCAATGTGGGCCTGTTCGGCCCACCTTTTCCTGTTGTCCACGATCAGCTCTTTTGTCTTGCTCACACATTTGGGAGATGTTGTCCTGGCACCACAGGTCTCTGACCAACTCCCTATAGGCCATCTCATCGTTGTCGGTAATCAAGCCTACCACTGTTGTGTCATCAGCAAACTTCTTGGTGCACCAATCCCTTTAGCGGGATCATTTTCGTCAACATCCTGTGAATTGCAGAGCGCCAAATTCAAATTAAATTACAAAAAATATTTAATTTTCATGAAATCACAAGTGCAATATACCAAAACACAGCTTAGCTTGTTGTTAATCCACCTGGCGTGTCAGATTTCAAAAAAGCTTTACGGCAAAAGCAAACCATGCGATTAGGTGAGGACAGCTCTCAGTAAACAAAACATTACAAACAGCTAGCAGCAAAGTAGATTTGTCACGAAAGTCAGTAAAGCAATACAATTAATCGCTTACCTTTGATGATCTTCGTATGTTTGCACTCACGAGACTCCCAGTTACACAATAAATGTTTGTTTTGTTCGATAAAGATTATTTTTATATCCAAAAACCTCCATTTGGTTGGCGCGTTTTGAGTAATCCACATTCCATTCCTACGCTTACCACCCGGGGTGGTCCGTCACGAAGTCCAGGATCCAGTTGCAGAGGGAGGTGTTTAGTCCCAGGGTCCTTAGCCTAGTGATTTTTTTATTTTTTATTTTTTCTTAGGGGTGGATTTGCATAATATTGTGGGAAGATTGTTGTAATTGTCTGCATCATTTCCAATCCCCCATATCATTTTTGGTAAATATATATATATATATACATACACGTACATACCCATGCATATGCATACATAAACATTCATACATATACACATATACACATACCTATATAGATATACATACTTTTCTGGAATATACCTTTATTATTCCCCGCAAACCCTACCACCCTTCCCCCAATTGGAGTAAACCAATAAACACTTAGGCTTCTACCTTAAGTTTATACATCTTATACACATTTTACAGACACAATCTATTTTACAATAGATATATTTTGTTTGTTTTTAGTCCTTCCTCTATTTCTGATGTCCATCCAGTTTGATTTCTATTTGTAACTGCTATTTCACAAAATTTCGGAACCTATTTACATTTTACAAACCCCGTATGTTTTACATTGGTTATCTTGTTATTAGTCCCACTCTTCAGCTCAATTCAACCCCTCCCATCTATCTCTTAACACCATCCATTTTAGATTTCTATTTGCCATATATTTTTCAACTGTGCTGTGATGCTTCACAAAAGTACTGAACCATTCTATTCTCATAGCTTCTACAGATTGTAAATTAAAGATAAACATTTTTGCTAAAATAATTATTATATTATTGATTGATTGACAATGGCTTTTCAAATCACCCAGTATTGCTATCTGTAGCGTTAGTTCTAGGCAAATGTTGCAATTCTTCAGCCATTCCTGGACCTTTGACCAAAAATGAGCTACATATGGACAATACCAAAATAAATGATCTAATGTCTCTGCCTCCTCACAGCAAAATCTGCAGAGCTGGGAAGATTATATCCCCCATATATATAACATTCTATTGGTTGCAAGAATTTTGTATAGTAATTTAAATAGAAACATTTGAAGTTTTGAATCCGGTGTTTTGCGTGTCAAATAATAAACCATGTGCCATGGAATGGGTACATCGAAAATCTCTTCCCAACTATTTTGCAATTTATATGGCACAGCCGTCAATTTTTTTGGTTCTTAAATGAAATTGGTATATGTTTTTATGTATCACACTTTTCGTTAACCATTTATGTTCTTTAATGCAGGGCCGACAGACACGTTCCTTACTTTTATCCCCTTCTACTTGCCTCTTCCAATTTTGTGGTAATGCTGCAATTAGTTGGTTGTAAGTTTGGGAAGAGCAGACATTTCCATATGTCTGTGTTAGCTGCATGTGTGATATAACTCCACCAGTCGTATTTATGATATCATTCACTAAAATTATACTTTTTTTTTTTTTTTTTTTTTTTTTAAATTTCATCAAAATACGTTTTTTTTAAAATCAATTAGTGTTTTTGAATTTAACCACAATGTTTGTTGTATTATTTGTTCTGTCTTTTCAGGTGGATTAAACTGAAATTGCAACCAACTTTCTATGGCTTGTTTAAAAAATAATGATATTTTGGAGATTATTTCCTTTTCAAACCGAAAGTGAGCAGGTGTAATCTGAATAAAGGGAAAAAGGCCATTCTTGAACATCGGGAAGACATTCCTACCAATTTACTAGAGAACCAGTTTGGATTTAAGTATAACTTTTGTATGACTGATGCCTTTAGTGAGAGGTCTAATGCTTTAATATTTAATCATTTCTGCCCTCCGAATTTTAAAACTTTCTGAGATGTAGATATTATTTACTATTTTACACCTAGGGTTGCTATACATAACATTAACCCATTTTATAAGAGATTCCCCAATGTAAATATTCTAGGCATTTATATATAAACTCCAGTCGTACTTCATCCGAAGCCTTTTCAAAATCAGCTTTGAAAACCAGGTCGTTGTCCCCGATATTTCATAGTATTCTATTGTTTCCAGTTCTTGTCTTATATTATCTCCAATGTATCGTCCAAGTAATAATGATATCAGACCTTCTTGTTGCGTGTCCGATAATCTACCATTTATATAGGAGTGGCTAAAACAAGCTAATAATGGTCCTGTTTGGTATACTTCCACTGGTATGCCGTCCATTCGGGCTATTCGTTGCTAATTCAGTACGCCACAGGATGTTTTTGTGCTGGTCGAGGGCAGTCAGGTCTGGAGTGAACCAAGGGCTATATCTGTTCTTAGTTCTACATTTTTTGAATGGGGCATGCTTATTTAAGATGGTGAGGAAAGCACATTTAAAGAAAAACCAGGCGTCCTCTACTGACGGAATGAGGTCAATATCCTTCCAGGATACCCGGGCCAGGTTGATTAGAAAGGCCTGCTCGCTGAAGTGTTTTAGGGAGCGTTTGACAGTGATTAGGGGTGGTCGTTTGACCGCGGACCCATTACGGATGCAGGCAATGAGGCAGTGATCGCTGAGATCCTGGTTGAAGACAGCAGAGGTGTATTTAGAGGGCAGGTTGGTCAGGATGATATCTATGAGGGTGCCCGTGTTTACGGATTTAGGTTTGTACCTGGTAGGTTCCATGATAATCAATGTGGATGTTTCCTGTAATCCATGGTTTCTGGTTGGGAAATGTACGTACGGTCACTGTGGGGACGACGTCATCGATTCACTTATTGATGATGCCGATGACTGAGGTGGTATACTCCTCAATGCCATTGGATGAATCCCGGAACATATTTCAGTCTGTGCTAGCAAAACTGTCCTGTAGCGTAGCATCCGCATCATCTGACCACTTCCGTATTGAGTGAGTCACTGGTACTTCCTGCTTTAGTTTTTGCTTGTAAAAAGGAATTAGGAGGATATAATTATGTTCAGATTTTCCAAATGGAGGGCGAGGGAGAGCTTTGTATGCGTCTCTGTGTGTGGAGTAAAGGTGGTGTAGAGTTTTTTCCCCTCTAGTTGCACATATGACATGCTAGTTGAAATGAGGTAAAACTGATTTAAGTTTGCCTGCATTAAAGTCCCCAGCCACAAGTAGCGTCGCTTCTGGATAAGCATTTTCTTGTTTGCTTATGGCCTTATACAGTTGGTTGAGTGACGTCTTAGTGCCAGCATCGGTTTGTGGTGGTAAATAGACAGCTACGAATAATATAGATGAGAACTCTCTTGGTAGATAGCGAGGTCTACAGCTTATCATAAGGTACTCTACCTCAGGCGAACAATACGTCAAAACTTCTTTAATATTAGACATCGCGCACCAGCTGTTATTGACAAATAGACACACACCCCCCCCCCCGCCCCTCGTCTTACCAGACATAGCTTCTCTGTCCTGCCGATGTATGGAAAATCCCGCCAGCTCTATATTATCTATGTCGTCGTTCAGCCATGACTCAGTGAAACATAAGATATTACATTTTTTAATGTCCTGTTGGTAGGATAGTCTTGATTGTATATCATCCATTTTGTTTTCCAATGATTGCAATTCGCCTACGAATTCTTAGAAGGCAGCCAGACCTCCGCCCCCATTTTCTCCATCTTTTCTTCATGCAAATGACCAAAAGGATTTGGGTCCGTTCCCGAGAAAGCAGTATATCCTTTGCGTCGGACTCGTTAAAGAAAAAATCTTTGTCCAGTTCGAGGTGAGGAATCGCTGTTCTGATGTCCGGAAGTTATTTTTGGTCATAAGAGACGGCAGCAGCAACACTATGTACAAAATAAGTTGTGAAAAAAAATACAAAATAGCATAGTTGGTTAGGAGCCCGTAAAATGGTAGCCACCCTTTCCGGCAACATTCTAAATTGCCCAAACTAAGTAAATTTGGTCAGAATAAAAAAAAAAATATGAAAGGAGCAAAGCCCTGGTAAAAAGTTAGAGGAAATCCCACCTCAGTCTTCTGAAAACCTATCCCTGGGATAAATTACACAAATGTTAATGCCAAAGACACACCAGAAAGGCTTTCCAATAGATGTTGAGTGTTTCTGAAGGGTCCAGTCTCAGTCCTGACTTAAATATGCTTGAGAATTGATGCTGTCCATCAATGTTTCAATGTTTCAAAACCAAATTTACCGAGCTTGAGCATTTTTGCCAAAAAAATAAAATAAATTAACGCACCAGGCAACGATTTCAAAGATTTTACTGAGTTACAGTTCATATAAGGACATCAGTGAATTGAAATAAATTAAATAAGCCCTTATCTATGGATTTCACATGACTGGGAATTCAGATATGCGTCTGTTGGACAGATACCTTAAAAGGTAGGGACGTAGATCAGAAAACTAGTCAGTATCTGGTGTGACCACAATTTGCGTCATGCAGCGCGGCACATCTCCTTCGCTTAGAGTTGATCAGGCTGTTGATTGTGAAGTGTTGTCCCACTCCTCTTCAATGGCTGTGCGAAGTTGCTGGATATTGGCGCGAACTGGAACACGCTGTCGTACACGTCGATCCAGAGCATCCCAAACATGCTCAATGGGTGACATGCCTGGTGACTATGTTGGCCATGTAAGAAGTGGGACATTTTCAGCTTACAGGAATTGTGTACAGATCCTTGCAACATGGGGCCATGCATTATCATGCTGAAACATGAGGTGATGGCGGCGGATGAATGGCACGACAATGGGCCTCAGGATC
This sequence comes from Salvelinus namaycush, assembly GCF_016432855.1. Taxonomy (NCBI): domain Eukaryota; kingdom Metazoa; phylum Chordata; class Actinopteri; order Salmoniformes; family Salmonidae; genus Salvelinus; species Salvelinus namaycush. The sequence continues at coordinate 7,245,223 of NC_052317.1, forward strand.
CCGTCACGGTATCTCTGTGCCTTTCGAATTGCCATCAATAAAATGCAATTGTTTTCGCTGTCCGTAGCTTATGCCTGCTCATACCATAACCCCACCGCCACCATGGGACACTCTGTTCACAACGTTGACATCAGCAAACCGTTCGCCCACACAATGCCATCTACTACTTTTCAATGTCCATTGAAGTCCAGTGTCGGTCGGTGCTAAGTGGGGGAGGATGCTTATTACAGTAAATGGAAAGAGAGGGGGCTCATGGGTAGGTGTTCCTAAGAGCTGGGAGAGGGGATATTAACTGAAGAGAGAGAGAGGCAGAGGGAGAGTGAGAGGGAGGGGTTGCCCAGACTATTATGTTTTCCATTGTAGCCAATTCAATTGCAGTAATTCCGTTACTGATTCTTTAGCAATTACGCCAGTTGGTAACGAAATTACGAGTTTTAATCACTTAATAATTCATGCAAAAATAGATCACTACAACTAATTGGTAAGTCTATCATTACTTGTTACTTCTGTGAACTTTCATTATCCACCCTCATGAGGGAGACAAATTAGAAAAAGATATGTGGGATTTTAGTAACGGAATTACAAAGCATTAGGCAATATTTCTGAAACTTACAGAAGATAAACAATTTCTCCAAAAGTACATTTAAGTGTTGATATTAGCTAGCAGGGATCTTTATGTCAACATTATTGAGTATTTCGGATACCTTTTAAGACCTTTTTCTGGAACATGTTTTCCAGAAATCAAAGCCTTTACTTATGCCTACTTTTTAAGATGGTTGTATCTATGCCTTCATTTCCCCAAAATATACTCTTAGCTTTCATTTGACACCCAATTTGACATGCTCCTATGAACTTTACATGTTGGTGCTCATGGGTCCTTTTACATGGAAATGCCCATCAGTATTTCATTACTCTCTCGAATTCACTTTCACTCCTTCTTCTTCTCTTTCTTCGCTGCTAGGACTGAAAAAACGTACCAGGAAGGCCTTCGGGTTACGAAAGAAAGAGAAGGATACAGATTTCACGTAAGTGTGCACGAGTAGACAGTTTAACATGCAGAATTAAACACCTGGCACCAAGACATTTAAAAACATGACATAATTCAGCAGCTAGATTGACTTTGGTAACACTTACTTGATTGCAAGTCCATAGACATGCAGTTTGGATATTACTGCATGTTGAACGTCTATGAACTATCCCAGTGTTGTTTTTTAATTTTGGTCTGATAGCTGTTTGAGAGGTCATTTAGAACTTCTGAGCTTTCCACTACTATTGTCAAAGTAGTCTTACCTGCTGCTTCTGTCTTTTCGTCTCGTGTCTCTCTATACAGGGGCTCACCTGACAAAGATGGAGTAAGTACGCGAAAGGTAGACTACGGGGTAAACAATCTATGTGATGTCCTTGATACCCTTATTTTTCACTTTTATTTTTATTTCTTTTTTTTACTTCTCTTTAGTTGAATGTTTCGCCATTGTGAATTGTGTTGTTGTTGTTTTTTTCCCAAGCTATGTGTATTTCAAATATGGGTATGTAGAATGCTTGGTGTTATGAGAGTTTCTCACTCACACGTTCCATTATCACAGAAAAAGACCAACGGGGCTCCAAATGGCTATTATGGGGAGATTGATTGGGATCGATATGTAAGTACATTCATACAGCACAGTGCAGTAAGTAATCCCTGTATAGTGTCAGTAATTAGTAGTAATACAATGGGGTTAGTGAATAAGCAATAGCAGGTATAGGGAGCACAACAGGAAATGGTTGTCAGAACTCATACTCATGGCGTGACGATAAAAATGAAGAGCTATTAAAAGTTCAAAACCGTTCATGCAATACTTTGCTTATAATCGGTAGATGTTTCAACCACAAAGGGCAAACCACATTCGAAACTTTACTTCCCTCAACCAGACGTCACTTCTGCTTCTGCTCCCTATAGCTTTCCTGATTTATGGCAATCAATCATCCTCATATAACATTGAATTTGGAATCAAAACGTGATCTCTGTTTTCAGAATCGTACATAAAGTTTGTGTGAGTCTGAACAAACAAGCATCTTCAAACATCTTTAGTTATGGAAAAACAGGATTGCAGTTTTTGTGTGCATTTAACCACAAGCATGAGAGAAGTGACGGTGTTCGTTGTCACACAATGTCATAAACCATGAATTTCCCACTTAGTTATACATATTTACTTCCTGTTACAGGCAACTCCAGATGTGGATGCTGAGGGCTTCAGTCTCAGACCCGGAGAGGAGGGGGAAAATATCCTTTGATCAGATGTAGCTGATGTAGAATGGCTAGCTAGTTATCGGTGCACTAGTAGTGGGAATCTTGCAAGTGCAGCCACCTGCTCTGAGACCTAGTACTGTTGCTGGGCACCAAGAAATATTTGACATTTTGACATTTTTGTCATTTATCCAGAGCGACTTACATTTGTGCAGTCATCTTAAGACAGCTAGGTGAGACAACAACACAACCGTCGCAAGTACAGTTTCCCTCAACAAAGTTATCAAATCCAGTCAAACAAATACGACAAATGTAGACCTTACCGTGAAATGCTTACTTACAAGCCCTTAACCAACAGTGCAGTTCAAGAAGTGTTAAGAAAATATTTACCAAATAAACTAAAGTAAAAAATGTATAAAAAGTAACACAAAACATAACAGTAACAAGGCTATATACAGGGGGTACCGGTACCAAGTCAGTGTACGGGGGTACAGGTTAGTTGAGGTAATTTATACATGTAGGTGGGGTGAAGTGACTATGCATGGATAATAAACAGCAGCACTGTACAAAACAAATGGGGGGGGGGGGGGGGTTGGTGTCAATGTAAATAGTCCGGTGACCATTTGAATAATTGTTCAGCAGTCTTATGGCTTGGGGGTAGAAGCTGTTAAGGAGCCTTTTGGTCCTAGACTTGGCGCTCCGGTACCGCTTACCGTGCGGTAGCAGAGAAAACAGTCTATGACTTGGGTGACTGGAGTCTCTGAAAATGTTATGGGCTTTCCTCTGACACTGTCTATTATATAGGTCCTGGATGGCAGGAAACTTGGCCCCAGTGATGTACTGGGCCGTACGCACTGCCCTCTGTAGCGCCTTACGTTCAAATGCCAAGCAGTTGCCATACCAGGCGGTGATGCAACCGGTCAGGATGCTCTCCATGTTGTAGCCGTATAACTTTTTGAGGATCTGGGGACCCATACCAAATCTTTTCAGTCTCCTGGGGGGAAAAAGGTTTTGTCGTGGCCTCTTCCTGACTGTCTTTGTGTGCTTGGACCATGATAGTTTGTTGGTGATGTGGACACCAAGGAACTTGAAACTCCCGACCCGCTCCACTTCAGCCCCGTTGATGTTAATGGGGGCCTGTTTTCCTGTAGTCCACGATCAGCTCCTTTGTCTTGCTCACATTGAGGGAGAGGTTGTTGTCCTGGCACCACAGTGCCAGTTCTCTGACCTCCTCCCTATAGGCTGTCTCATTGTTGTCGGTGATCAGGCCTACCGCTGTTGTGTCGTCAGCAAACTTAATGATGGTTTTGGAGTTGTGTTTGGCCACGCAGTCGTGGGTGAACAGGGAGTACAGGAGGGGACTAAGTACACACCCCTGAGGGGCCCCAGTGTTGAGGATCAGTGTGGCAGACGTGTTGTTGCCTACCCTTACCACCTGGGGGTGGCCCGTCAGGAAGTCTAGGATCCAGTTGCAGAGGGAGGTATTTAGTCCCAGGGTCCTTAGCTTAGTGATGAGCTTCAAGGGCACTATGGTGTTGCATGCTGAGCTGTAGTCAATGAACAGCATTCTCACATAGGTGTTCCTTTTGTCTAGGTGGGAAAGGGCAGTGTGGCGTGCGATTGAGATTGCGTCATCTGTGGATCTGTTGGGGCGGTATGCAAATTGGAGTTTGTCTAGGGTATGCGGGAGGATGCTGTTGATGTGAGCCATGACCAGCCTTTCAAAGCACTACATGGCTACAGACGTGAGTGCTATGGGGCGGTAATCATTTAGGCAGGTTACCTTCGCTTCCTTGAGCACAGGGACTATGGTGGTCTGCTTGAAACATGTAGGTATTACAGACTCAGTCAGGGAGAGGTTGAAAATGTCAATGAAGACACTTACCAGTTGGTCCGCGCATGCTTTGAGTACATGTCCTGGTAATCCGTCTGGCTCCGCGTCTTTGTGAATGTTGACCTGTTTAACTTCTTCTGGCTGCAAGCCCGAGGCCGCCCACAACATGACAACAGCCACTTCAAGTGCAGGGCGCGAAATTCAAAATATATTTTTTAGAAATATTTAACTGTCACACATTAACAAGTCCAATACAGAAAATGAAAGGTACACATCTTGTGAATCCAGCCAACACGTCCGATTTTTAAAATGTTTTACAGCGAAAACAGCACGTATATTTATGTTAGCTCACCACCAAATACAAAAAAGGACAAACATTTTTCACAGCACAGGTAGCATGCACAAAGCCAACCTAACTAACCAAGAACCAACCAAACTAACCAAGAAACAACTTCATCAGATGACAGTCTTATAACATGTTATTCAATAAATCTATGTTTTGTTCGAAACATTTGCATATTTCAGGTATAAATCATAGTTTACATTGCAGCTACAATCAGAAATTGCACCGAAAGCAGCCATAATAATTACAGACACCAACGCCAAATACCTCAATACTCATCATAAAACATTTCTGAAAAATACATAGTGTACAGCAAATGAAAGACAGGCATCTTGTGATTCCAGACAATATTTCCGATTTATTAAGTGTTTTACAGCGAAAACACAATATAGCGTTATATTAGCTTACCACAATAGCCAAAAACACAAGCCATTTCCCAGCAGTAAAAGTTAGCGATCGTAACAAACCAGTAAAAGATATATAATTTTTGACTAACCTTGATATTCTTCATCAGATGACAGTCCTATAACATCAGGTTATACATACACTTATGTTTTGTTCGAAAATGTGCATATTTAGAGCTGAAATCAATGGTTATACATTGTGCTAACTTAGCTACTTTTTCCCACAACGTCCAGATTTTTTTCTGACACTTTTTCTGACACACATATTCTGACCAAATAGCTATTCATAAACATAACTAAAAAATACATGTTGTATAGGAAATGATAGATCCACTAGTTCTTAATGCAATCGCCGTGTTAGAATTCTAAAAATAATTTCATTTCGACATACAGCTTCGGTATAGCTAGAGTACCCAAAAGCTGGGCGCCGACGACTAGTTCACATGTACGACAGATATATGAAATAGCATCATAAAATGTTTCCTACTTTTGCTGATCTTCCATCAGAATGTTGTACAAGGTGTCCTTTGTCAAGAACAATCGTTGTTTGGATTTAGAACGGCCTCTTTCCCTCTCGATTTAGCAAGCACACTAGCCAAGTGGCACGAATCTCTCCATGTCAACAAAGGGAAGAGAACGGAACACGGCAAAACTCCCGAAAAAATGTCAATAATCTGATTAAACTATATTGAAAAAACATACTTTACGATGATATGGTCACATGTATCAAATAAAATCAAAGCCGGAGATATTAGTTGTCCATAACGGCAGCTTATCAGAAGGCAAATCCAGGTTCCTTCTCGCGCCTTCCTGAAAACAGGAAATGGGTGACACGTCATTCCAAGAGCTGTTATTCCACTTCAGACCAAGATAAACACCCCATTTCTTCTCTCACCGCCTCTTGACATCCAGGGGAAGGTGTATGACGTGCATGTATACTAATACGTATCATGCCCATTTATAGGCAGGACCTAGAAGAGAGCATAGTTTTCAGACTTTCCACTTCCTGGTCAGGAAGTTTGTGCCAAATGAGTTCTGTTTTACTCACAGATATAATTCAAACGGTTTTAGAAACTAGAGAGTGTTTTCTATCCAATAGTAATAATAATATGCATATTGTACGAGCAAGAATTGAGTACGAGGCCGTTTGAAATGGGCACCTTTTATCTGGCTACTCAATACTGCCCCTGCAGCCAAAACAGGTTAAAGGTCTTGCTCACATCGGCTACCGAGAGCGTTATCACACAGTCATCCAGAACAGCTGGTGCTCTCGTGCATGCTTCAGTGTTGCATGCCTCGAAACGTGCATAAAGGCATTTAGCTTGTCTGGTAGGCTCGCGTCACCTCTGCAGCTTGCTTCTGGGTTTCCCTTTGTAGGGTTTCCGCAATGGTTTTCAAGCCGTGCCACATCCGACGAGCGTCAGAGCTGCTGTAGTACGATTCGATCTTAGTCCTGTATTGACGCTTTGCTTGTTTGAGGGTTTGTCTAAGGGCCTAGCGGGATTTCTTATAAGCGTCCAGATTAGTGTCCCGCTCCTTTAAAGCGGCAGCTCTTGCCTTTAGCTCGATGCGGATGTTGCCTGTAATCCATGGCTTCTGGTTGGGATATGTACAGTATATCACAAAAGTGAGTACACCCCTCACATTTTTGTAAATATTTGAGTATATCTTTTCATGTGACAACACTGAAGAAATGACACTTTGCTACAATGTAAAGTAGTGAGTGTACAGCTTGTATAACAGTGTAAATTTGCTGTCCCCTCAAAATAACTCAACACACAGCCATTAATGTCTAAACCGCTGGCAACAAAAGTGAGTACACCCCTAAGTGAAAATGTCCAAATTGGGCCCAAAGTGTCAATATTTTGTGTGGCCACCATCATTTTCCAGCACTGCCTTAACCCTCTTGGGCATGGAGTTCACCAGAGCTTCACAGGTTGCCACTGGAGTCCTCTTCCACTCCTCCATGACGACATCACGGAGCTGGTGGATGTTAGAGACCTTGCACTCCTCCACCTTCCGTTTGAGGATGACCCACAGATGCTCAATAGGGTTTAGGTCTGGAGACATGCTTGGCCAGTCCATCACCTTTACCCTCAGCTTCTTTAGCAAGGCAGTGGTCATCTTGGAGGTGTGTTTGGGGTCGTTATCATGTTGGAATACTGCCCTGCGGCCCAGTCTCCGAAGGGAGGGGATCATGCTCTGCTTCAGTATGTCACAGTACATGTTGGCATTCATGGTTCCCTCAATGAACTGTAGCTCCCCAGTGCCGGCAGCACTCATGCAGCCCCAGACCATGACACTCCCACCACCATGCTTGACTGTAGGCAAGACACACTTGTCTTTGTACTCCTCACCTGGTTGCCACCACACACGCGTGACACCATCTGAACCAAATAAGTTTATCTTGGTCTCATAAGACCACAGGACATGGTTCCAGTAATCCATGTCCTTAGTCTGCTTGTCTTCAGCAAACTGTTTGCGGGCTTTCTTGTGCATCATCTTTAGAAGAGGCTTCCTTCTGGGACGACAGCCATGCAGACCAATTTGATGCAGTGTATTGCGTATGGTCTGAGCACTGACAGGCTGACCCCCCACCCCTTCAACCTCTGCAGCAATGCTGGCAGCACTCATACGTCTATTTCCTAAAGACAACCTCTGGATATGACGCTGAGCACGTGCACTCAACTTCTTTGGTCGACCATGGCGAGGCCTGTTCTGAGTGGAACCTGTCCAGTTAAACCGCTGTATGGTCTTGGCCACCGTGCTGCAGCTCAGTTTCAGGGTCTTGGCAATCTTCTTATAGCCCAGGCCATCTTTATGTAGAGCAACAATTCTTTTTTTCAGATCCTCAGAGAGTTCTTTGCCATGAGGTGCCATGTTGAACTTCCAGTGACCAGTCAGTATGAGGGAGTGTGAGAGCGATGACACCAAATTTATCACACCTGCTCCCCATTCACACCTGAGACCTTGTAACACTAACGAGTCACATGACACCGGAGAGGGAAAATGGCTAATTGGGCCCAATTTGGACATTTTCACTTAGGGGTGTACTCACTTTTGTTGCCAGCGGTTTAGACATTAATGGCTGTGTGTTGAGTTATTTTGAGGGGACAGCAAATTTACACTGTTATACAAGCTGTACACTCACTACTTTACATTGTAGCAAAGTGTCATTTCTTCAGTGTTGTCACATGAAAAGATATACTCAAATATTTACAAAAATGTGAGGGGTGTACTCACTTTTGTGATATACTGTATGTACGGTCACTGTGGGGACGACATCGTCAATGCACTTATTGATGAAGCTGATGACTAAGGTGGTATACTCCTCAATGCCATTGTATGAATCCCGGAACAGCAAAGTCAGTGCAAGTAGGAAAAGACAAGTACATTTTTTAATATATTTTTTAAAATTGGTGTGGCTCTTCTAGGTCAGGTATTGAAGGTGCTTCTTTGGGTGGCGAGTGTTGATTGGTGCAGAGGATCCCTGATTCCGGCCCAACTCGGGGCAGACAGGGATGGAAGCTATGCTGTGTCTTGGGACACTGACTGTTAAGTTATTGACCCGTTTAGCTAGCTGAGTCATTGGGCCAGTGGAGCTCAGTGTTAAATAGGCCAAATCAATCAGACCACCTCTCTATCTCTCTCTATCTTTATGCTCTACATGTCAGTGACCCTTGCCTGCAGGACCAAAAGAGGGCCAGTAGGTGAAAGGCAGTGTTGGGGAAGCTAGTTTACCAAGCTTCCAATTACTTCACACTGAAAGAAGTTAAGCGACACTAAAGTTACCGTGAAGAAAAATATAGTTTACTTAACCAAAGTTACTTTGGAAAAGTAGTTCACTTCATCTAAACTGTCCTTTCTAAATCTGAAATGTCATAGACTACAAATTGCAAGAATAGATCACTCTGGAGTCGGATGTTAAAAGAATGTGTAATTTAGGCTATTAATAAACTCACACACTATTATTCAAGCAAAAAATTAGGCAGGTCTGATGCCGGAAATGTAAGAAAAGTATTGCCTACATCACCCGTATTTTGTTTAATTTTTGCAAAAAAGAGTCTCACTATTGTTATTTTACTGCTGCTCTTTAATTACTTGTTACTTTTATTTATTTTTCTTATCCGTATTTTTTTTTAACTGCATTGTTGGTTAGGGGCTCATAAGTATGCATTTCACTGTAAGGTTGTATTTGGCGCATGTGACTAATACAATTTGATTTGATTTAATATCATATGTTACGATTTGTATGATATGTATCAATTTGTGGATGTCCATCATCCATTTCATATGATATGTTACTTCGCACAATATGTTACAAATTTTCAATACGTATGATATGTTCCGAATTCCAACGGCTAACGAGAGCTAACTAGGTGGCTATGGTTAGGGGTTAGGGTTAGCTAACATTGTAAGTAGTTGTGAAGTAGTTCAAATGTAGCTAATTAGCTACAATGCTAAAGTTGTGGTATTCAATGCTAAGGTGCAGTGGTATTCAAACTTTTTCAGCGGGCACCCCATTTTTTTCACAACAATTTCTCACGACCCTACCCCACGCCAAATCTAATGATACAACCTTCAAATCTGTACATTTAGATTTTTACATCAACAAATAACATTCAATTCATTACATTTTCATCTCTTGAAAGGAAACCAATAAATACATTTACTCAATACATATTTTTTTTCAAATTATCTTTCTCAAAAAAAATTGTATATTACCCATAAAATAATAGGCACTCATAATTTTTTGTTCCCAATTATTTTTTATTTTATTTTATTGACCCCACTGCAGTTTCCCTGTCGCGATATGGTCCAGAGTATGTGTGAGGATTGGTCTTTGATGCCCTTAATTTAATTTAGGGATCAAATTACACTTTGTGGTACCCGAAAGATAGGGAGTGGACAATCTTTAGTCATTTAGTTTATTAGAAATGCATTTGGTGCTCCTTTGTCTACCCTCTCTCATGGACAAATCAAATCAAATTGTATTGTCACATGCGCCGAATCCAACAGGTGTAGACCTTACAGTGAAATGCTTACTTACAAGCCTGTACAGACGTACGTAACATAAATGTATCTAACCATAATGGAGAACGTCCCACAGTAACGCAAGATTTTTGTTCTGGGTTTCCAAGATTAGGTTATGGGTGCCAAGATTACCCCTGTGCACCTCTGTAATGTCACTCTTTGTAAAAAAATATATTGTTCCTTAACGAGTGTTCACCAGCTCCCAAAGGCAAGCAGCACTTATTCTCCTCCAGCGACTCGGAGGACGAGGACGACAAGAGGAAGTTCAAGATCAAGATCAAGCCGTTGCCTGCCGACACTGCCAAGTGTGCCGTCCCATCTATGGACGAACTGAAAGCTTCAGTTGGGGGCTTGGCTCTATCTCCCTCTCTGGTGAGCCCTTGGTGTTATATCTGTATGTAATTGAAGTAGGATGAAGTTATCCCAAGACGCTGCTCTTGGGTTAGTTTAGCATATTTCCCACTAATGGTTAAGGATAGGATTGGGGGAGGGGATGTTGACCTTAGATTTGTACCTAGTAAAGTAGGTTAAGGTGCAATGTACCTGACCAGGGCTTGAACTCGGGTTGCTATGACCAAAGGCCACGGCCGTAACTCAGTCTCTCCAGGATTTAGCCGGGTTTTTTGATGTTGTGATATTTGCTGTCAAAAATGCTTAATTTTGCCGCTGCAATTCGGAAATTTTATAAGGCAATATGCAACGATTTTGTCCAATTTGTTGCGAAAATGCGCTGACGAGGGAAAAGGTTTGTTGACGTGTGGCTTGATTGAACCATATTATGCAGCAAATGTGCGGTGATTGGGTGAAATTGCAAGCTCTCTTTTTGTACTGCGGTGATGGGTCAGTTTTATGTGATCATATTGCGATGATTGAACTGTTTTATGCGGAAATAGTGCTGTGATCATTTAAATTTGCAGGCCCTCACATAAATTTGCAGAAAATTGCTAGCTCTCTTTGGCGTTTTATATAAAGTATTACTGTATATGAATCTGTTTGTTGAAACTTGAGACCGCTACAGCCAATTCTAGCCGGTGAAATTATCGTGAATGTACTGAACATCTGAATATCTTTCCCTCCTCTCACTTCCTCTCCCTCTTCCCTTTCTCTTCCGTCTCTGTCTCTTTCATCTGTTGCTCTTGTAGCGGAGAAGTCCGGTAAGCCAGTCTTTTTTTCCTTATCTGTTTCACTGTAAAGAAAGAGCATGGCATGGATTCATTTGGCTGTGGATTCTCTTCTCACGTGGATTCTCTTTCCCATACAGAGGCAAAAAAAAATCCCAAGCAGGCAAAATGTTGCATGTGATGTGACATCACTTTCTTTTGTTAGAAACTGATTTTCAGATTCAGAATACTTCATATCACCAGATTATAACCAAGCAACCTCTGCTTTCATGATGAAATCAAGAAAGACGTCATATATTGGTTCTCATCTGGTCAGGTGTAACCCGATTACAACTAGATGAAGATCTAAATGTATTTTTGTTAAAAATACATTTACAAAACGTTCTTTTACAACCTTAATGATGTCATTGACGTCATTGCAACCAGTTTTGCCCGCTGGGATTGGCTCTGGTATTTGAGTTGTTTAGTTATTCTAATTCCTCTCTTTGCATATTAGATATGTTTTATAATATTAACTATTTCCCAATGCATGCCTTTAGCACATTTAAAGAGTATCCTCGGTTAGAATTTTGTTGAAGTTTTATTTTAGTTGAAAACTTTACTTGAACTTCCCTTGCAAGGCTTACATGGTACATAATGCACAATTCTTCACATAACATCTGTTGATAGCCCATTGATTCTGTTTGACCAAAGCTAATTGGTAGGCTAACAAACGGGTTTGTCAATTAAATGACAGCAGGGTCTTGTTCATAGGCACCAAATGGAAGAAAACAGACTGAAGCAGGGAGGGTCTAAATGGAAATGTCCAATATGAAACCCTTTTTAATTTACCGTTGCAAAATGTAAAAATATATATTTTCCGTTCTCTGCCTTAAAGTGCACGACCCAGGCCTATGATAATAACGTAACCTACCAGGTGCTATGTTGTATTGCTGCATTACCGTATGTACAGTAGGCTTTATGGCACTGTGCTGAAGTAAAGGGGTGCTACATTCTTTTCCGTTCCATTTGACTGATTTGTCACTCACTCTCTGACCAGGTCTGTTCTCTCTTCCTTTTTGCTGGTCTCAGAGACGCAGCCCGGTAAGTCGCCACCTGGTGGCTCATTTTAAAAGTGTCTGCACCCAAAACACTTGCAGGGAAATTAATGAATTATTGAAGATTATCTTTTGGTGCTGTCCATTTTTTTATTTTCTACATACCCAAACGCGGCCTTTCAACACCTATTCTCCAGTCCAGCAATATGAAATTTACTGATGGCCTCAAAAAATTTGTCTTTTGTCAGTGTCAATACTTACAGTTAGTTCCTCACTCTATTCTTTCACATTAGCAGGGAGACTCATCCGGGGAAATCAATTATCAGTTGAACTGTTTACCTTCATGTTTCTCATGTGAGGTTAGGATTCCTTTTTACTGTTATACTGAAAATGACTTTATTTTCGTTGCAGGGCTCGATAAAGAGACACCTGTCTTGTAAGTACATTGTTTGTGGAAGTAGTGTAATGCTATTTGTAATTTGTTTGACATCATGTCAGTGTCAACTACCTACACGTACAGTATCATTTCATAGTTCTACACCATCAGTTAAACAATTTGCTTAGGGTTGGAATACATATTGTAGTTACAATAGTTTGAGTGGCTGTCACATAATTTGAAGACCTCCTGTATACATATAATAATATATGATATAATGTTATGATTTATAATATTGTTCTTTCCAGGTGAGGAGATTGCCAGACCCAGACGCTCCACCCCTACGCCAAGCCCCGCCCCCGAGACGCAAAGGTCAAAATTCAAACCCGTGCTAATGCTAACAATGCAAACAGGCTAGCATGTTAATTAACATACTGTATTGTTAGAATTCTGCTAAATGTTATCTTTGGGGAAAATAAAGCTGTTAAATTAAATTTCAACGACACACTACAAGAAAATCGATGCAATCTTGAATATCAGAGTCGTAACATCATATTTATGGAAGTTGACTTTATCATCTCTTGCAGTGAGAGAGTATCCCAGAGTCGCAGAGCATCCCCAGCTTTCTTCGGGCTTCCCCCGGAGACGACCTATGAGACACACAGATATGATAGCAACAGAAATGATGGTAACTCTCACAAGAATAGTCTTTCTGACTGCATATGTGTGTTTGTGTTGCATGGGTTATTAGCTTTGTGTTAGTACAGTATGTTGGTTGATTGCCCCTAATCATAATAATGCTATCTGTAGCTGTATTATCACCCGTGCTTGACTGAAATAGGTGCCTGTGCTCATTTCAAGTGCCGGTACTCTTCATATTCAGCTGCAGGAACCACAATACTTTTGAGCTATTCTATAAGAGATGCAGGAACTCAAGCAGTGAATACATATACATATAATAATATATGATATATAATATTAGTGATATTGGGTTGTTCCCTTATTATTATTGATGTATTTATTGTTGTAATGGTTGAACCCCCCCCCCCCCCCCCCCCATATAGAGAATCATTACTGAACTGACTACTGTTTTAGCTGGACTGGGAGTCAATGTGTGAGTTTTGGTCGCCCATTTGCCTGCCATTGTACTGTAAGCCTACCTAAACCTCTACCAGATCATCATGCATGATAAGAAATACATGGAGTTATCAGTGTGTGTGATCAGGGCTCTAAAATGCGACCAGTTCAGTCGCATATGCAAGGAAATGTTTTCCTGTACAACCATGAGTTTTATTTTGGGAGCAATGTGCGACTAGGATTGTTGTAATGCTGAGGCTCCGCGCTGTACCAGTGTTTTTTCGTTTTTTTCTTCTCCATACTTTTCTCTGCCTACCCTACCATCCCTCCCTAATTGGAGTAAACTAACGGACAACAATACATCTACTGCTACTTACAGCTATTTTGCGCACATCTACGGTACCTGTAGTTAAGTAATTATACATATATTCTTAATTGCCTCTTTTTCAAGTGCTGGATTTTCACCCACAGCGGCCAATCCACCATTCTTTCTGATCTTAACTCCCAAACCCTCCGATGTTCACGGATGAACCTATATCTCCCAGTATAATCCCATTTTGCTCTTTCCTTTTGCAATACATCCTTCCATATTGGGTTGTTCTTTCCAGGTGAAGAGATTGCCAGACCCATACGCTCCACCCTTACGCCAAGCCCCGCCCTCGAGACACAAAGGTCAGAGCTCAAACCCGTGCTAATGCTAACAATGCAAACAGGCTAGCATATTTACATACTGTATTGTTCGAATTTGCGATGGGTCTGCTAAATGTTATCATTGGCAAAAAAATAAAGCTGTTGAGTTCAATTTAATAACACACTACATTAAAATGAAGGAAATCTTGAATATCAGAGTCATAAAATCATATTTGTGTATGTTATCATCTCTTGCAGTGAGAGAGTATCCCAGAGTCGCAGAGCATCCCCAGCTTTCTTCGGGCTTCCCCCGGAGACGACCTATGAGACACACAGATATGATAGTAACAGAAATGATGGTAACTCTCACAAGAATAGTCTTTCTGACTGCATATGTGTGTTTGTGTTGCATGGGTTATTAGCTTTGTGTTAGTACAGTATGTTGGTTGATTGCCCCTAATCATAATAATACTACTAGCTGTATTATCACCCAACAGTGCCTGGTCTGGCTGTGTGTGATACATTTGTGCATGATACTGTATGTTCCCACTGAAGTTCGATAAACTTTTGATCAAGTTTGATATCATGTCTTGCTTTATCATAGTGGTCTGCATAGAGGCCGACGCATGGTGTGACTCCAGACCATACCCTGACTCCCCTCTGACCAGATCCTTTCCCACAGGAGGTAAGGCCAAACGATCATTCATCAGTCATGTTTGTGATTTTAGATTACTACATTTCTAAGACATCTACGGGCCATTAAATCGGCTTGTGGTCCGCATCTGGCCCGCCAGTTTGAGGCAAACGTTTAAGTCAATTGTGTTACTAAGTGTTATAGTAAGTCTATAGACTGACCTAGTGTCACACTCTCTAGTGCCGTAGTACTGTATACTAACTATTGTACAAAATGCAAGTCCTTTGACCAAGTGTCACTCTCGTTGTAGCTCCTCCTCCACTGCCTCCCAAGAACATCCCAGCAGCTAGTCAAGGCTATTCTTTGACTGATTCCTACGGTAATATTATTCTGCCAATGACCATAATTCCCATATCGAAGCAGATTCATTCCAAAACTTAAATGGTTTTATTTGTATTTGTTTTGGAATGAATCAGCTCCCATATTCCCATGCCTCGTGCACAGTTGTCACCGTGAATCGTTGTTCTTTGGACAGCATTGATAGAAGGGCCGCTTTAAGTCAGCAAGATCTCTGAACAATTTTTTTTCCACAGCTGATTTACCCAATGGGAGAATAGTCCCAAGCCCCAACCCTATCTACCTGAATGTCCAATCCCCAGCCTCGTACAGAGGTTCCCCTGTGCCTGATCTGGAAAACGTGTTCGGCCCTATGGAATCTTCCCAGACTAGTGAGGACAGGGCCTCGCCCCGATGGATCAGCTTCAACAGCGAGAGACCGCCCCCACCAGACGAACCGGCCCCGCCTCCGCCCTCTGCCTCTCCTCCTTCCGACTCGCCCCACTCCCTTCTTTCCACCCCAGACTCCCCCTGCCTCTCCCCGGGCCCCCCTCCGGATGAGCCTCCCCCCTCCCCGCCGCCCTTCTCCTCTCCCCCCGACTCTCCCATCTCCATTATCTCTATTCCTCCTCCAGATGAACCCGTTCCTCCCCTGCCTCCCGACTTCTCCCCCCCGGACTCTCCGCCATGCATCGGCATCGATCCTAGCCTGTTTTTGGATGATGAGATACTGGGGTACTCCCCTGCTCCCTCTGGCTCACTGGGGTACTCCCCTGCTCCCTCTGGCTCACTGGAGTACTCCCCTGCCCCTACCAGTCCCATCCCTCCCCCCCTGCCTGTGGAGCGCTACCCTCGGGCGGGTGTCCCTTCCCCTCTGGCGTTCCTGAGGGAAGAGCAGCCTGACTATATGGCCTCGCCTCTTGGGCTGACCCCGGGCTTCAGGGGCACGCCGCCCCCACTCCCCCCGCTCACCTACAGGTCCATGGTGTCCTCCCCCGGACCCTGCCCAGGCAGCGGTGAGTACCACTGTAGGAAAAACATAGAGTGGGTAGATTACCACTGTAGGAAAACATAGAAATCCAATAATTGGATTGGGTAGTGCGATCGTAGTGAAACTGTAATTTGTTGGACATCTATTACTTGGAGTCAATTGCTATCGGATCTAGATGGTCATGTACTCTATATAGTGTAAGTCGTCATAGCTGATCATAACACTTCTTAATAGGGGCCATTTTTCCTCATGTCACATGCCTTTCTTTTCCCTGTACAGGCTCCTCCTCTCCAGCTCGTCCTTCCACGCCCCTGTCAGGAGGCAGTCCAATCCCTCCCCCTCTTCCTACAAGGCCCTCCTCTCGACCCAAACTGCCCCCTGGGAAACCAATAGGAGACCTGGTATGGCACCTACAGTATACTCTTACATGTGTTAGACTTCTGATCGATACCATTAGAATTTATTAGACTTCGGATCGATACCATTAGAATTTATTAGACTTCTGATCGATACCATTCGAATTTATTAGACTTCGGATCGATACCATTAGAATTTATTAGACTTCTGATCGATACCATTAGAATTTGTTAGACTCTCATTATTTGTTTTTTTTCTTCAACCGATTTCCACAAAGTTAGAGGTACTACTTAACCTAACTGCGGTTACTATGCTAACATTACAATGTGTTTCAAAAAGTTTGGTACAGGAGCGGGCTACTGATATTCTCACCCCCTCCCCCAGACTCGACCCTTCAGCCCCCCAGTCTCCGGCAGCCCTCCTCCCTTCGCCCCCCTGGCCCGGGCCGAGAGTTCCTCCTCAATCTCCTCCATCACCTCACTGAGCGCAGCCTCCACCCCCACCCTGGGGAGAGAACTCAACATATCCACCACAGGTACTACCATCCTCCATAAAAACCTCCTTCACCTGTGTACGCTGAGAATACCAAACATTAGGAACACATTCCTAATATTGAATTGCACCCCCCCTTTTGCCCTCAGAACAGCCTCAATTCATCGGGGCATGGACTCTACAAGGTGTCGAAAGCATTCCACAGGGATGCTGGCCCATGTTGACTCCAATGCTTCCCACAGTTGTGTCAAGTTGGCTGCATGTCCTTTGGGTGTTGGACCATTCTTGATACACACGGGAAACTGTTGAGAGTGAAAAATCCACCAGCGGTGCAGTTCTTGACACAAACCGGTGCGCCTGGCAACTACTACCATACCCCGTTCAAAGTCACTTACATTTTTTGTCTTGTCCATTCACCCTCTGAATGGCACACATACACAATCCATGTCTCAATTGTAGCAGGGCTTAAAAATCCTTCTTTGCACTGATTTAAGTGGATTTAATAGGTGACGTCAATAAGGGATCATAGCTTTCACCTGTTCTTAATGTTTTGTATACTCAGTGTATGTCTCTGGTGTTAATACATTCAGTGTTCATCATAATGAACTGTTCATTGTTTTGTCATTTTGTGAGTGGTGGTATGCTCAAATTTGAAGCATAAAATTAGACTTTTGTGGAACAGGTATTTTGACCATAATAGGACAGGCCTTTTGACCATAACGGACAACCTGGTTAAATACTGTGGAGAATGGAAGCATGTACCCTGTACAGAATGATGCATACATGCACACCCCTCGTCATCTTCACCCGCCTAAACACACAATGGTATACCATGCACAATCTGATGTTCTCTCACTTTCTATCTATCCATCACGCAAAAGCTCCCTCTGGCCTTGCCCTCAGTGTCTTGTGATGGGTCTACACCTCCAGTAACTCATCCACCTCTTCTTCTCTTCCTCTCCTCCTGCCTGCCTCTCCCCCATGTCCTCTAACCCTCCCCGCACACACAGAGGAAAAACAGCCAGCCATGGTATGGTTTGACCATGGCCGGTTTTATTTGTCTTTCGAAGGTGAGTCGTACCAGGGTCGTATTCATTAGGGTACACTGCAACAACAAAAAAAGAAGTGCAACGGAAAAGGAAAAATAGCATGTCTTATTGGACAAGTCTCTTTCAGTCCGTTTGGTTCCTAATAAATATGACCCAGTACCAGTGTATGGAGGCTACTGTATTGTACTGCACTACTCTGGTTGTCCATGTTATTCCAGTCTCTTTAAGCATCCTCTTCATTCGTCATTTTATCCCTTTCTATCTGTCCAATCGTCTTTCTTGCCATTTCTATGCTCTTTCACCATGCTCTTCCCATCTCCCCTTCCTTACGCATGTCTGCTCATTTGACCATGTCAGTAGGCTGTTACAGACACAGGAAGTGCTAAAAGTACTGAGCTAGTGTCTTTCTATAGTAATCAACTGTGTGTGTGTGTGTGTGTGTGTGTCAGGATGCTCCAGAGGACCCAGCCCACTCACCATGGGAGCCCAGGACACTCTGCCTGTGGCGGCTGCCTTCACCGAGACCATCAACGCCTACTTCAAAGGAGCCGACCCCAGCAAGTAAGACTAGCATTCCTCTCAATGCTAGGCTAATGGTAACACAAGTAGCAATAGAAATAGGCTTACATTCTCATTTCAATGCTAGGCTAATGCTTACACAAGTAGCAACATTGATGTGAATCAAAGTCAATACTGATGTGAATGCAAATTCATGACAACATGATGTTTCAGCCGGCAAAGCGACCCTCATCAGAATAAATGCAACAAGTAAGATGGCTATGATATTGTTGTTGATATATATTATCACATTGCAGCTATGCCTATTTATTGTCCCCTTTTGCTGTGCCCACAGGGAAATTCATTTTTTTGCCTAGATTGTTCTGAGAATGTGGATATTTTGTAGTGAAATGTAGTTTGCTTGTTTGTGGCATCCCTAAGGATTCTGGGTACTGCAGTTTTTGTCTTTTTCTTTTCTTTTTTGTCTTGACCCATTTCTGAGCACTGAGGTGGCTCTATTCTCCGTTTTTCAGGTGTGTGGTAAAGATCACTGGGGAGATGGTGCTGTCTTTCCCTGCGGGCATCACCAGGCACTTTGCTAGCCACCCGTCTGCCCCTGTGCTCACCTTCAGCATCAGCAACTACAGCCGGCTTGAGCAGGTCCTCCCCAATCCACAGCTACTGTGCTGGTAAGGCTTACTATACCATACACTGACTCACTAATTTGTTTTGGGGCAAGGATTATAAAAATGTAAAAAATGTAGCATGGATTGTGGCCAAATAAAAAATGCTCACGTCATGTATTTCTTTCCAGTGACACCACCATGTCCAATGTGGACACCAAGGAATTCTGGGTAAATATGCCAAACCTGATGAGCCACCTGAGGAGAGTGGCTGACCAGAAGCCTCAAGCAACCTACTACAATGTGGACATGATCAAATATCAGGTGAGACCATCTGCATAGTACATATTATTACATATACTGTATATAGTCACAATTGCATATAATTGTTAAACAAATGCAAAATACTGTGTGTGTGAGTTTCTGTCTCAGGTGGCAGCCGATGGGATCCAGTCGACTCCCCTGAACCTGGCATTGAGTTGGCGTGGCGACGCCACCAGCACGGATCTCAGGATAGACTACAAATACAACATGGAGGCCATGGCCGCCCCCTCGCCCCTCCACAACATCCACTTCCTGGTCCCTGTGGACGGGGGCGTGCACAAGCTCCAAGCCATGATCCCCACTGCTACCTGGTAAGGATGCTGAGTTGCTGACCTGAAATTCTTTTAAAATGTATTTAATCTTAGAATTGTTATTTAATTGTTTTTTTTTAAATTCAGGTTAATGTACTTGAAATAATAATGGCAAGTAGGCAACTATAACTATTTTGTTTTCTCTCTAAGGAAACCAGAGCAGCAGAAAATTATATGGAAGATACCAAGCCTTTCCCAGAGGTCTGAAAATGGAGGTAGGTGATCTTCCTTTCTCTCTTCCTCATCCTCTTCCTCCTCTTTCACTTTTCCTGTCTTCTTCCTCCTTCTCCTATCCTGTCTTCCTCCTCTTCCTTATCGTCTTTGTTTTCATCTGCCTCAACTTTATCGTCATAATCTGAATTATACTCTTCGTCGTCATCATCATCCTCTTTCCTATAGGAGTGGGGGCTCTACTGGGTAGGTTCCAGTTGACAGAGGGTCCCAGTAAGCCGTCCCAGTTGGCGGTGCATTTCACCAGCGAGGGCAGCACTCTGTCAGGCTGTGACATCCAGCTGGTGGGGACCGGCTACAGGCTCTCGCTGGTCAAAAAGAGATTTGCAGCAGGTCAGTGTCTGTGTGTGAGGGAAGCATGAAAATACTGTCCTGATCCCAGATCTGTTTGTGCTGTCTTGTCATCTCCCATGGTCATTGTCACACATTTTGGGATGCCAATCTTGGGCCCTTATTTGAAACTGAATTGAAATGATACCGTTCCTAATCCTGAATGTGACATTGTTGCCTGACCATGCAAACAAGGCAAGACAACACTTTGGCAATAGTTGAAATTCCCTTGATTGAAACCTCTGTGTTTCTTTACAGGGAAATATCTGGCGGACAACTAGTCACCACTGTTGTAAAATGACACCCTTTCACCCATACAATGGCTTTTGATTGTGAGGATGATGAGAGTCTACTACGGATTCTTCATTCAGGCTACAAGCTACCAACTGGAAAAACAACTGAAACTTTACACTTGAGCCGGGAACTGTGGATGCTGGGATAGAAGCAACAACGGGATGTGATGTAATTCACAAAGTTCACCAGGGTATCACTTTGTTTTGACACGCTCAACACAGTAGTCTCTCACTGTTGGGGTTAATGCAAGTAGTACAGCCTTTTCCCGTTCTGTGCACCTCGAGGGTTGTCGAGGCAAAGATAATGAATTCAACACGTACGTTTATCAAAGTCATTTATCATTGGCACCACATACAGTAATCCAGTTTTTTTTTGTGAGAAGAAATGTGTGAATGGGTGATGATGGAAGATTCACTGGACAGATTTATGTGAAAAGATATAGATACTGTTAGCATTCATTGATAATTCAATAGATTATGAAAATAACTCCATTCGCTATGATGACATTTAGATTGTATTATTTGATGCTTTTTTTTCATTTCTCGGGTTGGTAAAACTAATATGGCACCAGCTGGTACTGTACCAGCAGGTTGAGGCCCACAACTTGGAGTCAACGTGGAGACAACAACATGTATGTGGTGGTTGTGTGTTTGCTGGGAGGTCAAGTGGTTAATGTAATGGTTCACATTGTTTACCTGATTGTGGATGGCAAAAACAAAGCAGGCTGCCTTACAGGCTGGTTAGTAGAGTTGCCTTGGACCAGATAAATGACTGATCTGTTTGTCCCTTAGAGTTGTGTCCATCTCCAGGAGGCTTAACCAAGCAAAACTGGTTGAAATGACATCATTACAATGAGAAACTGTTTGAAATTCGTTCTTTATGGCGTCAATTCAACCAGTTTGAACCAGTTTGGCCCACTGGGAAATATAACCGGAGGACATCAACGAAGATGAAAAAGTGCTACAATAATTATTTATCTAAAATAGAATACTAATGTACGTATATGTAATGGAAGCCCCTAATGTTATGTTTCTTTTGTTGTTTTTCCACCGTGTGGAGTAAATAGGTGTTTTATCATTTTCTAATAGCAATATATTCAAAATCAATTTGTAAAAAAGAGTAAATATGAAAGATGTTTCCCTTTGGACATATGGGTGTTTCTGTGTATTGTCAAATAAGAGTTATGCTATACGGTGGTGTTAGCCTTCACAATACATAACCATTTTTAAAAATGATCATTTCAAGTTTCATTTCTAACATGGATTTCCTGTAATATACTGTGACTGTCCATGGTTAAAAAAAAAAAAAAGGTACAGCATGAAATCTGCGTTACTCAAGAAGTTGTTTTTGGTACATTTTACTTTAACACAATACTATTTATTTCAAGACATTTAGGACGCACAGCATCACACAATATGGAGTTGAAGAAAAAATAGCCATCAAGAGTCACCTCCTTATCCAATGCTATTCCAACCTAGCCTGGTTAAACCAAACAGTAGTGAACGTAGCATTCAGTCTAGTTTCACCAGGCTAATTCAGACCTACGCCTTTTTATAAAGTAAGTGTACTATGTGATTGCCTTCACTGTAACCTTTAGTCACTTCATCGTGTTTGACCGTTCACCTAAAGCGTTGACCTTTGGCATAAACTCCAACAACATTACCACACTTCCATGATATATTGCAGTTAATCCTCTTATGCTTTTTCTTGGTTAAGGAAATGGGATGTTCCAGGTGAACAACAGGGAGAACAGTCATTGATCATATCAATCAAAATCATTTTGGTTTATTACAAGAATTCAGGGAGAACATCTCCAGAGCAGAAGCCAAGAGACATTTCTAATTCCCCCTTCTCTAAGCAGACCCTTAAATTCTAATCTGGTAGCGCCAATGTTCTCTAAACAACAGCCAGAGTCTTCTACAAAGTCACGACAAAAGACAGTGACTTTGCCAGCTGCTACACAGTCACACAATGTTCATCATGTCATCAATATAATAGCTGTGTGTCCTCGGCTCAGTGTACCTCCGGTCTGACGTCAATCATTGTCAACAATATGAGTTTCATACATAACATAGAGCATCCAGTCTAGTGACCATCAACCTGTGATACAAATGAGTGTCACAAATAGAATACTTGAAATCATGTGTATTACATAAAAAGGCAAAATATAAATATGCTAAGAATTGTGTTAATTACTCTTAACTGAATATTAACTTTATTACACCAACAACAAATTATTTTGCATAACTATAATTGTTATGCTCCTGCCCATCTCAAGGAGAAAATGTTTTGTGTATTATTTTATGCATTTTCACATCATTATAATGTTAATAGCCTTACATTACCTCAGATGTTATTACTCATTTCCAAATCAACATATTCAAAAGGAGTCACAAACAATGACAAACATCGCTTTTTGTCCTTGATATTATCACTAACTATGGTACTATGACTCTTTTGTCCTGGTTGCAAACTTTTATTTCTTTGTTTGCGCCTTACTGGTCCTTAAAAAAGAACGCACAAATATCAAACTTCTCTCCAGATATGTAGAAGCAGCAATTTATAAAGGTTTCAATAATGCTTACATGTTTTATTATTTGCCTTATTTTGGATTAGCATATTTCCAGCCAGTAAGAGACTTTCTGTATGTTTTTGTTCTATGAAATATGTTTTTTTTTGTCTGTATTTATTCACTGCATAGGACACATTTCATGTAAACATTTCATGTAAATTTCCCATCCAAAGATTTTAAGAGTGAAAATATAAAAAAATTAATATAATGTGATAACTTTACCTGGTTTACTTGGTAATAAAGAATGGGAGAATATTGGAAATTAAAATTGTCTTTATTTTTTATATTTACCAATATTACAGGTGAAGATGAATATACACTACTCTTTTGGATAGGTTATTGAATGTGCATTGCTGTTGCAATGTTGTTGTTGGCAGATGCATTGGAGTGAAAGAAGTTTTCCCCACACACCAAACTGTGCAGGATATAAAACCCTTCCTCCAAAACTGAGGTTGACAGGAAAACAGAATGCTCTGGATGGCTACAATATTTCCTTTGACTCGTGAAATTCTGATTTAGGTAAGAGTGTTGTTATTTTGAGCTGAACAAAAATGGTACAATTTGCAATGTATTTACAACTTTGGGAACTTGTCTGTCGCGCACTCTACACTGTGTGTTGGTCTTTGGAATTGACAAGTTGCAACCATAGACTTAGATAGGCATTGCATCATTGTATCTGTCAATTTCCTGTCAGACCCTGATCTGTTTCACCTGTCTGTGCTTGCCTCCACCCCCCTCCAGGTGTCTCCAATCTTCCCCATTATCCCCAGTGTATTTATAGCTGTGTTCTCTGTTTGTCTGTTGCCAGTTTGGTTTGTTTTGTTTTGTGAAACCTACCAGCGGTTTTCCCTTGCTCCTGGCTGTTCTAGTTTCTGTTTTCTAGTTTTTCCTGGTTTTGACCATTCTGCCTACCCTGACCCTGAGACTGCCTGCTGTTCCGGAACCTTTTGCACCCTATCTGGATTACTGACCTCTGCCTGCCCTTGACCTGTCGTTTTGCCTGCCCCTGTACTAGTAATACACTTTTGTTACTTGGACACTGTCTGCATCCTGGGTCTTACCTGAAATGTGATAGTACGAACTGGCCATGACTGACCCAGCAGACTTGGACCAGCTCCGCAACGCCATCTCCTCTCAAGGAGCCACCATAGGAAGGCACAAGGAGTTGCTTCGTGGTCTAATGGAAGGGTTCCAGTCCTTGGCCAAACACCATAACCAAGTGCTGAACACATTGCTGGAGCAATTCCGCGGGTTGTCTATTAGGCAGCCTAACACGACGGTAACCTCCCAGCCCCTCAGTAACCCGGCTGTTAGCAGCGCCACCTTCCCGGTCACCCCGGTTTCCTGGGAACCCCGCTTCCCTCCCCCGGAACACTCCGATGGAGTGTCGGGCACCTGTCGGGCGTTTCTCGCTCAGTGCTCCCTCATCATCAAGCTGCTGCCCTCCTCCTTTCCCTCGGACCTCTCTCAGATAGCATACCTCATCACGCTGATGTCCGGGAGGGCTGCAGCTTGAGCTCAGGCAGTATGGAAACAACAGTCGGCCGTATGCTTAAGTTTGGAGTTCGTGGCGGAGGTAAAGAAAGTTTTCGATGCTCTGTTGTCCGGGAGAGAGGCTGCCTGGAAGTTACTCCAGCTTCGGCAAGACTCCCGCAGTGTGGCAAACTATGCGGGGAATTTCTGCACGTTGGCAGCTGAGAGTGTCTGGAACCCAGAAGCGCTGTTCGACATGTTCCTGCACAGAGTATCGTAGGAAGTAAAGGACGAGCTTGCAGCCCGGGAACTACCGACGGATCTTGACTTGCTCATTGCCTTGACCATTCGGATCAATGAGCGACTACAGGAACGTAGGAAGGAGAGGAGATTAGTTTCCCTCACCCGTCCAAGAATTCCACCTCGCCTCCGAGGCACCCCGGAAGTCCCAGAAGGTTCCGTTGCCGAGAGACCCCGAGGCTACCCGAGTTTCCCCGAGAGTCTCCAAAGACTGCCGATTCTCCTCTTCCCGAGCCGATGCAACAAGGCAAAGCTAGGCTGTCTCCAGCTGAACGGCTACACAGGCTTCACACTAAGAGTTGCCTGTATTGCGGGACTACTGGTCATTTCGTCTCCGCCTGTCCACTAAAAGAGCAGACTCACCGATATGAGTGAGTACTCTGGTGGGCAATATGGATAACTTTTCCTCTCCCCTTACTCGCACCCCATTTCATGCCATTTTGCTGTGGGGGAACCAGTTGAAATCTTTCTGGGTACTCATCAACTCTGGCGCCAATGACAGCTTTATGGACGCTACCCTGGCTTCCAAGCTGGACATCCCCACTCAGCCCCTCTCCATTCCCATGGACGTTAGAGCACTGGACGGGTGCTGTATAGGCCGGGTCACCCACAATACCATCCCCATCAACCTACATGTGTCAGGGAACCACAGCGAGACAATCCAATTCCTGCTCATTAAGTCTCCTCAGGTCCCCGTGGTATTGGGATTCTCCTGGCTTCAGCGACACAATCCCCTTATGGACTGGTCTGTTGCTGACATCATGGGCTGGAGCCTGTTCTACCACACCCATTGCCTGAAGTCAGCGCAGCCTGCCCCGGGACGTCTTCCTGGGGGCTCAGAAGTTGCCCCGGGCCTCTCCGCCATTCCCGCGGAGTACCAGGACCTCCGGGAAGTGTTCAATAAGGCCCGAACCACTTCGCATCCACCGCACCGACCATATGACTGCAGGATTGACCTTCTCCCAGGCATCACTCCACCCCGGGGACGACTGTACTCTGTCGGGTCCGGAGACCAAGGCTATGGAAACCTACAGTGCCTTGCAAAAGTATTCATCCCCCTTGGCGTTTTTCCTATTTTGTTGCATTACAACCTGTAATTTAAATAGATTTTTATTTGTATATCATGTAATGGACATACACGACATAGTCCAAATTGGTGAAGTGAAATATATAAAAATGACTTGTTTAAAAAAAAATCGAAACAATTGAAAACAGGAAAGTGATGCGTGCATATGTATTCACCCCCTTTGCTGTGAAGCCCCTAAATAAGATCTGGTGCAACCAATTACATTCAGAAGTCACATAATTAGTTAAATAAAGTCCACCTGTGTGCAATCTAAGTGTCACATGATCTCAGTATATATACACCTGTTCTGAAAGACCCCCAGAGTCTGCAACACCACTAAGCAAGGGGCACCACCAAGCAAGTGGCACCATGAAGCCAAGGAGCTCTCCAAACAGGTCATGGACAAAGTTGTGAAGAAGTACAGATCAGGGTTGGGTTATAAAAAACATATATGAAACTTTGAACATCCCACAGAGTACCATTAAATCTATTATAAATAATGGAAAGAATATGGCACCACAACAAACCTGCCAAGAGAGGGCTGCCCACCGAAACTCACGGACCAGGCAAGGAGGGCATTAATCAGAGAGGCAACAAAGAGACCAAAGATAACCCTGAAGGAGCTGCAAAGCTCCACAGCGGAGATTGGAGTATCTGTTCACTGCAGTGCTGGGCTTCACGGAAGAGTGGCCAGAAAAAAAGCCATTGCTTATTTTTTTCTTTAAACAAACACGTTTGGTGTTCGCCAAAAGGCATGTGGGAGACTCCCCAAACATATGGAAGAAGGTACTCTGGTCAGATGAGACTAAAATTGAGCTTTTTGGCCATCAAGGAAAACGCTATGTCTGGCAGAAACCCAACACCTCTCATCACCCCGAGAACACATCCGAGAACACATGAAGCATGGTGGTGGCAGCACCATGGGGGTGTTTTTCATCGGCAGGGACTGGGAAACTGGTCAGAATTGAAGGAATGATGGATGTAGCTAAATACAGGGAAATTCTTGAGGGAAACCTGTTTCAGTCTTCCTGAGATTTGATACTGGGATGGAGGTTCACCTTCCAGCAGGACAATGACCCTAAGCATACTGCTAAAGCAACACTTGAGTGGTTTAAGAGGAAACATTTAAATGTCTTGGAATGGCGTACTCAAAGCTCAGACCTCAATCCAATTGAGAATCTGTGGTATAACTTAAAGATTGCTGTACACCAGCGGAACCCATCCAACTTGAAGGAGCTGGAGCAGTTTTGCCTTGAAGAACAGGCAAAAATCCCAGTGGCTAGATGTGCCAAGCTTATAGAGACATACCCCAAGAGATCTGCAACTGTAATTGCTGCAAAAGGTGGCTCTACAAAGTATTGACTTTGGGGGGGTGAATAGTTATGCACGCTCAAGTTTTCTGTTTTTTTGTCTTATTTCTTTTTTGTTTCACAACAATCTTCAAAGGCATTTTGTGTAAATCAAATGATACAACCCCCCCAAAAAATATATTTGAATTCCAGGTTGTAAGGCAACAAAATAGGAAAAATGCCAAGGGGGGTGAATACTTTTGTAAGCCACTGTACATTGAGGACTCCCTAGCTGCAGGGTTCATCCGTCCTTCTGCCTCCCCTGTCGGCGCAGGGTTCTGCTTTGTGGAGAAAGACAAAACCCTGCGCCCGTGCATTGACTACCGCGGTCTCAACGACATCACGATGAAGACTGCTACCTGCTACCCCTCATCTCCTCGGCCTTCGAGCTGCTACAGGGGGCCACTGTGTTCTCCAAGCTGGACTTACGGAATGCCTACCACCTGGTGCGGATACGGGAAGGGGACGAGTGGAAGACTGCTATCAACACAGCCACTGGTCACTACGAGTATCTGGTCATGCCATTTGGCCTTACCAATGCCCCTTCTGTGTTCCAGGCTCTGGTTAATGATGTTCTCCGTAACATGTTGAACTGTTTCATCTTCATCTACCTCGATGACATCCTTGTCTTCTCCCGCTCTGCCCAAGAACACGTGCTCCATGTCCGACAGGTTCTCCAACACCTCCTGGAGAACCAGCTTTTTGTAAAAGCAGAGAAGTGATAATTACATCGCTCCACCATCCCCTTTCTGGGTGCAGCTGCAACGTTTCCTGGGATTTGCCAACTTTTATCACCACTTTATCCGAGATTACAGCACCCTGGCGTCCCCCATGACTGCACTCACCTCTCCCAAGGTTCTGTTCATGTGGTCCCCAGCTGCTGGACCGGGCGTTCCGGGATCTCAAACACCGCTTCACCACAGCTCCCATCATGGTTCATCCTGACCCGTCCCGCCAGTTCGTGGTGGAGTTCGATGGTTTGGATGTCGGAGTGGGGGCTGTCCTGTCCCAGCGTTCTACCCTGGACCTCAAGTTACATCCCTGCGCCGCCTTCTCCCACAGCCTCAACGCCACGGAGAGGAACTACGATGTGGGGAATCGTGAGCTTCTCGCGGTGAAGATGGCATTGGAGGAGTGGAGGCACTGGCTGGAGGGGGCGGAACATCCGTTCATTGTGTGGACCAACCACAAGAACCTGGAATATCTCCGCACCGCCAAGCGCCTCAATTCCAGAAAAGCTAGGTGGGCCCTGCTGTCCACCCGGTTCAACTTCTCCCTCTCATACCGGCCGGGATCCAAGAATGTCAAGTCGGATACACTGTCACGCCGCTATAGCCCCACGGCTTCTACCCCGGAACCCGAGACCATCCTTCCCACCTCATGCCTGGCGACGGCACTCAGCTGGGGAATAGGGAAGCATGTTCGTGAGGCGCAGCATTCCCAGCTGAAGCCCGGGGGGGTTCCAGATAACCGGATGTTCGTTCCTGACGCGGTCCGCTCCTCGGTCCTGGAGTGGGCACACTCCTCCAGGCTTGCCTGCCACCCAGGCTCCCGGTGGAGGCAGAGTAAAGACTGTTGAGGGGGTGGGGGGAATGACCATAGGGGGAGCAGCATGGCCGTTGAGGGGGTGTGAGGCAGTGGCAGTCGGTACCGTTTAAGATGGGGGAGAACAATGATTTTATTTTTCTATGAGCATGGCCTTATTTCTATTACAGCATATTGGATGACAGTCATTCATATTCCATTCACCCAGCTCAATGTAACATCAATAGGTTTAGGCTACTGCATGATCCTCGAATGTTCCCTATACCCATCGTGAGGTTGCAAAAATTACACATATGGAATCATGTAGTAACCAAAAAAAATGTTGAACAAATCAAAATATATTTTAGATTTCAGATTCTTCAAAGTAGCCACCCTTTGGGTACCAAAACAATTCTGCAGCATTGAAGGTCCCTAAGAACACAGTGGCCTCCATCATTCTTAAATGGAAGAAGTTTGGAAGCACAAAGACTCTTTCTAGAGCTGGCCTCCTGGAAAAACTGAGCAATCCGTGGAGAAGAGCCTTGGTCAGAGAGATGACCAAGAACACGATGGTCACTCTGACAGAGCTCTAGAGTTCCTCTAGGGAGATGGGAGAACCTTCCAGAAGGACAACCATCTTTGCAGCACTCCACCAATCAGGCCTTTATGGTAGAGTGGCCAGACGGAAGCCACTCCTCAGTAAAAGGCACATGACAGCCCGCTTGGAGTTAGCCAAAAGGCACCTAAAGGACTCTCAAGACCATGAGAAACAAGATTCTCTGGTCTGATGAAACCAACATTTAACTCTTTGGCCTGAATGCCAAGCATCACATCTGGAAGAAACCTGGCACCATCCCTAGGGTGAAGCATGGTGGTGGCAGCATCATGCTGTTGGGATGTGTTTCAGTGGCATGTACTAGGAGACTAGTCAGGATCGAGGGAAATATGAACAGAGCAAAGTAAGGAGAGATCCTTGATGAAAACCTACTCCAGAGCGCTCAGGACCTCAGACTGGGGGCGAAGATTCACCTTCTAACAGGACAACGACCCTAAGCACACAGCCAAGACAGCACAGGATTGGCTTCGGGACAAGTCTCTGAACGTCCTTGAGTGGCCCATCCAGAGCCCGGACTTGAACCCGATCGAACATCTCTGGAGAGACCTGAAAATAGCTGTGCAGCGATCCATCCAACCTGACAGAGCTTGAGAGGATCTGCAGAGAAGAATGGGAGAAACTCCCCAAATACAGGTGTGCCAAGCTTGTAGCTTCAACTTAAGGCTGTCACCACTGCCAAAGGTGCTTCAACAAAGCACTGAGTAAAGGGTCGGAATACTTATGTAAATGTGATATTTCAGTTTATTTATACATATTGACTAATAAAAACTCACATTGCGCTGAAAAAAACGTCAGACTAGCGGTCTTCAATCTTTTGGATGCTGGTTTCATCGTTTGATTCAGGTCTAGTGGGATTGAGGCAAAACTAATTGGCTAACTCTAGCGAATGGCACATGATCAAATTTACTTCTATTGAAACGGGACAAAACAAAGGCTTCAAAGCATTTCCATACACAGAAGAGCTGTTAGATACTGCTAACTGACAGACAGCTAGAGCTGAACTGGCTGTGGTAGCTACGAACTAGCTAACTAAACTAGCTGCTAGTAGTTCATTCACTTCAGTGGAGAGGGGTTGAAAAATTAGCTAATGTAAAATGTCAGTTACACTACTAGCTCAGCACTGGGAATAAAAAATAAAAAATGTTTCAAAAAATTCTAAAAAATGTAAAACGTAAGAGTGGTGCTTGCATATGTATTCACCCCCTTTGCTATGAAGCCCCTAAATAAGATCTGGTGCAACCAATTACCTTCAGAAGTCACATAATTAGTTAAATAAAGTCCACCTGTGTGCAATCTAAGTGTCACATGATCTGTCACATGATCTCAGTACATATACACCTGTTCTGAAAGGCCCCAGAGTCTGCAACACCACTAAGCAAGGGGCACCACCAAGCAAGCGGCACCATGAAGACCAAGGTGCTCTCCCCAGGCAAGGAGGGCCTTAATCATAGAGGCAACAAAGAGACCAAAGATAACCCTGAAGGAGCTGCAAAGCTCCACAGCTGAGATTGGAGCATCTCTCCATAGGACCACTTTAAGTCGTACACTCCACCAATCTGGGCTTTATGGAAGAGTGGCTAGAAAAAAGCTATTGCTT
The DNA here is from genome assembly GCF_016432855.1 of Salvelinus namaycush. Classification (NCBI taxonomy): domain Eukaryota; kingdom Metazoa; phylum Chordata; class Actinopteri; order Salmoniformes; family Salmonidae; genus Salvelinus; species Salvelinus namaycush. The sequence continues at coordinate 7,276,270 of NC_052317.1, forward strand.
AAAGAAAAAAATAAGCAAACACTTTTGGTGTTCGCCAAAAGGCATGTGGGAGACTATCCAAATATATGGAAGAAGGTACTCTGGTCAGATGAGACTAAAATTGAGCTTTTTGGCCATCAAGGAAAATGCTATGTCTGGCGCAAACCCAACACCTCTCATCACCCCGAGAACACCACCCCCACAGTGAAGCATGGTGGTGGCAGCATCATGCTTTGGACATGTTTTCATCGGCAGGGACTGGGAAACTGGTCAGAATTAAAGGAATGATGGATGGCGCTAAATACAGGGAAATTCTTTAGGGAAACCTGTTTCAGTCTTCCAGAGATTTGAGACTGGGACGGACATTCACCTTCCAGCAGGACAATGACCCTAAGCATACTGCTAAAGCAACACTCAAAGTGGTTTAAGGGGAAATTTAAATGTCTTGGAATGGCCTACTCAAAGCCCAGACCTCAAACCAATTGAGAATCTGTGGTATGACTTAAAGATTTGTCACGACTTCCGCCGAAGTCGGTCCCTCTCCTTGTTCGGGCGGTGTTCGGCGGTCGTCGTCACCAACCTTCTAGCCATCACTGATCCATTTTTCATTTTCCATTGGTTTTGTCTTGTCTTCCTTCACACCTGGTTCCAATCCCATCAATTACATGTTGTGTATTTAACCCTCTGTTTCCCCTCATGTCCTTGTCAGAGATTGTATGTTTTGTGCAAGTCATGTGTCGGTGTGCAACGGGTTTTGTACACACTTTTATTATTTTTGTAATATTTAGGTTTTTGGAGTTTTATGAGCACTTATTAAACGACTCCGTTTATACCAAGTTCGTTCTCCTGCGCCTGACTTCCCTGCCACCAACACGCACCCATTACAAGATTGCTCTACACCAGCGGAACCCATCCAACTTGAAGGAGCTGGAGCAGTTTTGCCTTGAAGAATGGGCAAAAATCTCAGTGGCTAGATGTGCCAAGCTAATAGAGACATACCCCAAGAGACTTGCAGCTGTAATTGCTGCAAAGGGTGGCTCTACAAAGTATTGACTTTGGAGGGGTGAATAGTTATGCACGCTCAAGTTTTCTGGTTTTTTTTGGTCTTATTTCTTGTTTGTTTCACAATAAAAAATATTTTGCATCTTCAAAGTGTTGTGTGATACAAACCCCCAAAAAGTGTCAAATGATACAAACCCCCCCAAAATCTATTTTAATTCCAGGTTGTAAGGCAACAAAATTGGAAAAATGCCAACGTGGGTGAATACTTTCGCAAGCCACTGTACCTTGCCAGTTAGATCAGTCAACTAAAGAATAGCCAGTTTCTGCTTTGCTTGCTTTTTCAACTTGGAGAAAAAGCACAACACACACAGACAGCAGCTGCTTCTGTTAATCTCGCCTGTGCTGGTCCTATACCCTTGCCTTTCAGAAGCTGTGCCTTCACACAGCCAGCCTGTCCGCACGCTCTGTGGTGTCCATGCAGTCCTAAATCCAGCCGACTAAATCCGGAAAACAGCCTACCAAACCGCTCTGAGCCGTCTGCATCGTCCTAAAGCACACCGGTGCCGCGTTTCGTATCACAGTGCAATAATAAAACTGGGGGTGGGGGGCAGAAATGCAATTTTAGGATGTGTGGGGGGGGGATGTCCCCCCATTGCCTGTGAAAGTTGCGCCTCTGTCACCATCTATTGTTATTGCAAAAGTTTTGGCATCTTACGTCATAGAAATTGTTAGAAATAATTAAATGAAGCTCCGGTAATATGGATAACTATTGAAAGATCGCTGATATGCGTTTTCTACACGGTGCAACCTGCGGTACAGCAAAGCCAAGTCAGCCACTGCTCATGGTAGGCTACAATGACTTTGCTCATGATCATGCACGCTGCAAATTACATGTAAGGATACGTTCCTTGAATTTTCTTTTGTGGGTGCCTTTTCATTATGTGGATAGACACTTGTGGTTTCTAGTTAACATTTCACCAATCAAAGCAGTGAGCGTGTAGTGAAGCAAGACATAATGATCAAAACCATTCACCTTTGGGCGACCGGGTAGTGAGTTTGCAAAATGCTATCATATCAGACAATTATACCATTTATAAACTGGTCATAAATCTAAATTTTGGGTCTCTTAGAAAGTTCCTTGTTTTTGAAAGAAATTCAATTTTTTTGTCCATTAAAATAACATAAAATTAATCAGAAATACAGTGTAGACATTGTTAATGTTGTAAATGACTATTGTAGCTGGAAACGGCTGATATTAAATGGAATATCTACTAGAGGTCGACCGATTAATCGGAATGGCCGATTTAATTAGGGCCGATTTCAAGTTTTCATAACAATCGGAAATCGGTATTTTTGGACCCCGATTTATTTATTTTTTACACCTTTATTTATCTAGGTGTAACAGTATAACTTTACGTCGTCCCCTCGCCCCGAACCAGGGACCCTCTGCACACATCAACAACTGACACCCACGAAGCGTCGTTACCCATCGCTCCACAAAAGCCGCGGCCCTTGCAGAGCAAGGGGCAACACTACATCTAGGTTTCAGAGCAAGTGACGTAACTGATTGAAACGCTAGTAGCGCGTACCCGCTAACTAGCTAGCCATTTCACATCCGTTACACTCACCCCCCTTTCAACCTCCTCCTTTTCCGCAGCAACCAGTGATCCGGGTCAACAGCATCAATGTAACAGTATAACTTTAAACCGTCCCCTCGCCCCGACCCGGGCGCGAACCAGGGACCCTCTGCACACATCAACAACGGTCGCCCACGAAGCATCGTTACCCATCGCTCCACAAAGACCGCGGCTCTTGCAGAGCAAGGGGCAACACTACATCTAGGTTTCAGAGCAAGTGACGTAACTGATTGAAACGCTACTAGCGCGTACCCGCTAACTAGCTAGCCATTTCACATCCGTTACATAGGCAAGAAAAGAAAAAAAAACAGCACCTGCTGGAGGGAGACAGATTTCCCGCCAAATTGGGCTACTCCTGTCCTCTTCCTCTGATATAGCCCTCTGAGTTGTAGGGTTTTGATTAGATGGGTTACACTTTTCGTCAGATTTTCGTAACAGGTTAGGAGAACATACGCAGCAGGTTATTATAATTAACGAAGCAGGTTAAAATAATTAGGTTAGGAAGAGGATTAGGCTGAGCTAAAATGCCCCCCAAAATAACTTTTGACAGCAATTTGACAAACGCTGTACCCTTTCTAGCCATGACCGAGTTGTAGGGGAAAATATGTGTATGGGCGGGGCAAGTCAATCCGGGAAACTGCTGACCCCCAATGTAACCCTAAAGGATTTCAAACATGGCGGAGGTAGGAAGGAAACTCTAATAAATATTCGGGATAATAAAAATGTTTTATTTATTTTTATTTATAGAGTTGATTCTGGCGGGTGCACAGGTCCCAAATGAGAAGCAAAAAATATGTCCTAAAAATACGGAGAAGAGATATACATTTTTAAATGTTAAACTAGTCGCGTTTCCATAAGTTGTATTTTTCAAACTTCAGTTTAGCGACGCTGGCTAGCTTCGTAGCTAAGCTACCTAGCTATAGTTGGCAGACTGCTAGCGTTAACGTTACCCACTCGAAAATATAGAATTTAATATTTAGAGTGCTATTGTATTATTTTTGTTGTTGACCTGGTGGTATTCTGCATATTGAAAACGAAGCTAGGTGGCTAACTATTTGAATAACTAACTTAGCTAGCTAAAGTTAGCTGAGGCAGAGGCTAGAAAATAGGTAACGTTAGCTAGCTAATCATTCATACCTAAGTGTCTACATTGTGAGAACAACCCACTTGTTTATCAAAAACTACGTTAGCGCTCTCCTGAAATTGATGATATGACTTGTTTCAATGAAGGCCTGATCAGAGTTCTCTCCGTGCTAGAACCAGCTAACGTTAGCTACAGTAATGTCTATTCTACCTTGGCGTTGGCCAACAAGGAGCCAGGCATAAGTTTCAGGCGCGCTTTTAGTTTGACTTCCACTTCCATCCACTACCCAGACTAATGATCAGTTTGCTGTATTGTAGGTAGTTCATATTCATGTTTTTGTTCAGGCCTAGGTTGCCTGGAGACAATCTTGACCTCATCCAGAAAACAGCATAATTCACTGACAGTATCTCTGAACCGTAAAGTTATAGCAAAGCTACATGTTTTGGCATCAACCGTACTTGTGTATCGGTATCTGGTTGTGACTAATTGTGTTTTGTGTTTTAGCCCTCCATTGGGAGTACGAGCCCAGGTAAATATTGTTGTATTACAACTGAGAGAAAGGTATATGCTCATTGATATGTTCATTTTAATCCCTCATTAAATCATTAACATGCCTGCTTCTACACCTGCATTGCTTGCTGTTTGGGGTTTTAGGCTGGGTTTCTGTACAGCACTTTGAGATATCAGCTGATGTAAGAAGGGCTTCATAAATACATTTGATTTGAAGTAAAATTGTGCTGAACACACCACGCTAACCACATTTCGATCCACCGTTTTTATGCGAGTAGTCATACCATATAAATAATAATCGTGACAGCAGTGATGGATCAGTGGTTCCCAAACTGTGGGGCACACGAGGGGCTGCCAACAATAGGGATGTGAACAGCTTCCATTTTTTTTATTGGTCACATACACATATTTAGCAGATGTTATCGCGGGTGTAGCGAAATGCTTGTGTTCCTAGCTCCAACAGTGCAGTAGTATCTAACAATTCACAACAATACACACATCTAAAAGCAAAATAATGGAATTAAGAAATATATAAATATTAGGGTGTGCAATGTCAGCATGTCATTGACTAGAATACAGTATATACATATGAAATGAGTAAAGCAGTATGTAAACATTATTAAAGTGACTAGTGTTCTGTTATTAAAGTGGCTAGTGATTCCATGTACATAGAGCAGCAGCCTCTAAAGTGCAGGGTTGAGTAACCCAGTGGAAGGCCATCAGACTGCTATTTAACAGTCTGATGGCCTTGCGATAGAAGCTGTTTTTCAGTCTCTCAGTCCCAGCTTTGATGCACCTGTCATGGCTTTCTGGATGATAGTGGGGTGAACAGGCTGTGGCTCGGGTGGTTGATGTCCTTGATACTCTTTTTGGCCTTGCAGTGATGTCGGGTGCTGTAGGTGTCTTGGAGGGCAGGAAGTGTGCCCCCAGTAATTTGTTGGGCAGACCACACCACCCTCTGGAGAGTACTGCGGTTTGTGTCATGAACAGTGTTTGTGCCCATAGAAATAGATGTGGTGTATGGGGGTGGTGAGAGATGTTCCCCAATGCTGGAAGAGGGGCCTGGTTGAAGCAGTTTAGGAACCCCTGATAGAAACAGGAAGTTTCTGTACAATTTTTATAAATGCCGACAGATCATTTGTTCGTTCGACATGGTGGGATCTTTTTGTGTCAGTAAAATGTATTTTGCGAGAATAAGTGGTGGAACCTTGGAGTCAAACGATGATATGGTGTGTGGTCCTCCCACTACGAATCTGGAAAGAAACCATACAGTTTATTAGGCTACAGATGAAATAAGTTATGAACTTCTCAGGCTGGTGAAAGTGCAAGGGGATGAGCTTGATGCTCCTTTCCAATAAGTATCGAGGGTCTTATTCTGTTGACATGATCGATGCTTGACTGCCGTTTGATAATGAAAAATATTCTTGCTTCTTTGCCATAACAATCTCATGTAGACTAGCCTGCCCGCACTGTATCGGCGAGCTGTTGCCTAGAGCGCACATGCCAAGACCAGAGTAAGCACATTTGCTATTTACCGCAACAGTTCGTGACTAAACTATCGGTGGAGTTGAAAATGCGATGGAAACACATTGAACTTTAGATTTTTATTCGGTATATGAAAATATACATTCAGCAGATTTTTATCTGCAGAAAGTCCGTTTGGTGGTAACGCACCACTGGTGGGAAAATGTGCGTATTTTCTTTATGCGACTTTTAGAATATTTGCCTGAATCTGTCACCAATTGGATGGAAACCTAGCTTGTGTCATAATAGTGTTTGTTATAAATCATGTAGCACTTTATCAAGTATCTCCTCAGTTTCCCGGTGTGTTTTTTCCTTAGGAGGTTCAGCAGACGACTGTGAGTTTGATCCTTCAGCAGATATGCTCATTCACGACTTTGACGACGAACGCACACTGGAAGAGGAGGAGATGCTCGAGGGAGAGACCAACTTCAGCAATGAGATTGACGACCTTGCACGGGTGCGTCTCAACATAATTTCTTCTTGTGGTTTGAAAGTTATCCAGGGTCCTATTCATTAGGCAATGATCGGAAGACGATGGACTGAAACAGGGAGGGACTACCCAAACTTGTCCAATAAGAAACACTTGTTTTACGTTGCAGAGCGTTTCGCTGCAGTGAATGCTCTAATGAATACAACCCTGGGAACAGTAACCTTTTAGTTATAGATATTGACTATTTGACCCGTTATTGTAACGTTATACCAGTGATTTATGTCAGAAGGAAACACTCACATATTGATCATGTGAAGCTAGCTAGTCTGTTAGGTGTAATCCACTAAATCCAGTGTGCAACAAAAGTTGTCTTATTTGTGCCATAGGAGGGAGAGATGCCCATTCATGAGTTGTTGAGTATGTACGGATACGGCGGTGGTTCACCTGCAGATGGAGAGGAAGAAGATGAGGAAGACCTAGAGGATGACGAGTTAGAGGATGACGAAGAGGAGGAAGAGGAGGAGGAGCTGGACAATGATGAAAGCAGCAGAAGCACTGGTGAGCTGAAGAGGAGTAAGGTGGGTGCCATGAATCTCCTGAAATAACAGGGATAGCAATCAACACACTCATAAAGAAGGAATGCTTGTTTGCACCTTATTGCACTAATTTGATTGTTATAAATCAGTACTACACATTCTGTAGCCAACTAAGTTTACATATTTAGTCAGAAATGTATACGACACTGAACAAAAATATAAACGCAACATGTAAAGTGTTAGTCCCATGTTTCATTGGCTGAAATAAAAGATCCCAGACATTTTCCATATGCACAAAAAGTGTATTTCTCAAAAATGTTGTGAACAATTTGTTTACTTTATTAGTGAGCATTTTTCTTTTGCCAAGATAAACCATCGACCTGACGGGGGGCACATCAAGAAGCTGATTAAACAGCATGATCATTACACAGGTTCACCTTGTGCTCAGGACAATAAAAGGCCACATTTAAAATATGCAGTTTTATCACAACACAATGCCACAGATGTCTCATGTTTTGAGGGAGTGTGCAATTGGCATGCTGACTGCAAGAATGTCCACCAGAGCTGTTGCCAGAGCATTGAATGTTCATTTCTCTACCATAGGCCACCTGCAACGTCGTTTTAGAGAATTTGGCAGTACGTCCAACCGGCCTCAACGTTGTGAACAGAGAGCCTTGTGGTGGTGGTGGGGTTATGGTATGGGCAGACATAAGCTACGGACAACAAACACAATTGCATTTAATCAATGGAAATTTGAACGCGCAGAGTTACTGGGATGAAATTCTGAGGCCCATTGTCGTGCCATTCATCCGTCGCCACCACCTCATGTTTCAGCATGATAATGCATGGACCCATGTTGTAAGAATCTGTACACAATTCCAAGCAGCTGAAAATGTCCCAGTTCTTCCATGGCATGTGTACTCGCCAGACATGTCACCCGTTAAGCATGTTTGGGATGCTCTGGATTGACGTGTACGACAGCGTGTTCCAGTTCCCGCCAATATCCAGCAACTTCGTACAGCTATTGAAGAGTGAGACAACACACCACAGGCCACAATCAACAGCCTGATCAACTGTATGCGAATGACATGTGTCATGCTGCATGAGGCAAATGGTGCTCACCAAATACTGACTGGTTTTCTGATTCACGCTTCTATCTTTTTTTAAGGTATCTGTGACCAACAGATGCATATCTGTATTCCCAGTCATAAAATCCATAGATTTGGGCCTTATGAATTTATTTCAAATGGCTGATTTCGTTATATGAACTGTAAGTCAGTAAAATCTTTGAAATGCGTTTTATATTTCTGTTCAGTATAGTTACAAATCTGCTGATAGTATTTAAAATGCTGATCATACTTAAAACATGCACGCATGACTGCTAAATGGCATATATTATTATATGAATGAATGAATGGCAATTTTGTTGTTTCACAGGGGCGTTTTTGACTAATGCACCATTGATGACTAATTTGTGTGTAACTCCGTGATGTGTGTGTGTTCAGACCGAGAGGGTGAAGATCTCTTCAGGACTGGGAAACGAGAACCAGTTGTCCAACGAGGGTCACACGCGCTCCGTCAAATCCCACTGCACGGCAGAGCTGATACGTGGATCACAGAAGCTCAAGTACTTTCAAAGTATGCACCTTTGCTTACTCACGAGCAATGTTTTTTTTTGTATTGGATAGTTTGTGAGATCTTGTTCTATGTGTTTTAACCCAGTGGTTCAAAATGAGAACTAATATGTGTCAGTAACCAGGTTTCCATCCAACCTTTTTATGTGAGTAAAGTACATGTAGGATAAACATTTTATCTGCAACAAATACATTTGGTGGGAAAAGGCGCGTAGTGTTTATGCGGATTTTAGAATATTCACGTGAAATTCTGTCGCCAATTCGGATGGAAACCTAGCTAGTGAAAAGAGTCAAAATACCAAATCTTGTTTCAGATAATGATGCAGAGGAAGAATCAGAAGACGAAGATTATGTCCCTTCCGATGATTGGAAAAAGGTAAATATATTGTTTTTTATTATTGTTTAATCATTCGTTAGATATGGTAGTTCTAACCTTAAAGACATGTTATTCATTTGAAGCACACTTTCGATTTGTGAAACGAAACAATGTTTGTTTGACCTGGACAGGAAATCATGGTTGGTTCCATGTATCAGGCTGAAACGCCCTCTGGCCTTTGTAAATATAAAGACAATGAGAAAGGTAAGACATTATGTTTGCAATTACAATGCACTAATTAAGTTCGAGTGAAATATCTTCCAATCACAGAGGTAAATGGGAAATAAAATGTATTTTTTTCCTTCTCTCTTTCTCCCCCTCTCTTTTGTTCACACGTTCCAGTATATGAAAATGATGACCAGCTTTTATGGGACCCTGAGTTCCTTCCCGAGGGAAAGGTTGTGGAGTTTTTGACGGAGGCGTCAAAACGAACAGGAGAGGAGAAGGGAGTGGATGCCATCCCTGAGGGATCCCATATCAAAGACAATGAGCAGGTATGAAGACCACCACAGTCGAGCCGACTGGCATCCAGGCTTGTGTTCAGTAGGGCACACCATAGAAAAACGATTCGCAACGGAAATCTTTGTTTATTGGAAAAGTTTAAGCCTTCACATTTCACTGTTCCAAAACTTTATGCCACCTAGAGTTGAAGTCGGAAGTTTACATACACTTAGGTTGGAGTCATTAAAACGCATTTTTCAACCACTCCACACATTTCTTGTTAACTAACTATAGTTTTGGCAAGTCGTTTAGGACATCTTATTTATGCATGACACCAGTAATTTTTCCAACAATTGTTTACAGACAGATTATTTCACTTATAATTCACTGTATCACAATTCCAGTGAGTCAGAAGTTTACATACACTAAGTTGACTGTGCCTTTAAACAGCTTAGAAAATTCCAGAAAACAATGTCATGGCTTTAGAAGCTTCTGATAGGCTAATTGACATAATTTGAGTCAATTGGAGGTGTACCTGTGGATGTATTTCAAGGCCTACCTTCAAACTCAGTGGGAAATCAAAAGAAATCAGCCAAGACCTCAGAGAAGAAAATTGTAGACCTCAACAAGTCTGGTTCATCCTTGGGAGCAATTTCCAAACGCCTGAAGGTACCACGTTCATCTGTACAAACAATAGTACACAAGTATAAACACCATGGGACCACACAGCCGTCATTCCGCTCAGGAAGGAGACGTGTTCTGTGTCCTAGAGATGAACGTTCTTTGGTGCGAAAAGTGCCAATCACAGAACAACAGCAAAGGACCTTGTGAAGATGCTGGAGGAAATAGGTACAAAAGTATCTATATCCACAGTAAAACAAGTCCTATATCGACATAACCTGAAAGGCCGCTCAGCAAGGAAGAAGCCACTGCTCCAAAACCGCCATAAAAAAGCCAGACTACGGTTTGCAACTGCACATGGGGACAAAGATCGTACTTTTTGGAGAAATGTCCTCTGGTCTGATGAATCAAAAATAGAACTGTTTGGCCATAATGACCATTATGTTTGGAGGAAAAGGGGGGAGGCTTGCAAGCCAAAGAACACCATCCCAATCATCAAGCATGGGGGTGGCAGCATCATGTTGTGGGGTGCTTTGCTGCAGGAGGGACTGGTGCACTTCACAAAATAGATGGCATCATGCGGAAAGGAACATTGTGGATATATTGAAGCAACATCTCAAGACATCAGTCAGGAAGTTAAAGCTTGGTCGCAAATGGGTCTTCCAAATGGACAATGACCCCAAGCATACTTCCAAAGTTGTGGCAAAATGGCTTAAGGACAACAAAGTCAAGGTATTGGAGTGGCCATCACAAAGCCCTGACCTCCATCCTATAGACAATTTGTAGGCAGAATGGAAAAAGCTTGTGCGAGCAAGGAGGCCTACAAACCTGACTCAGTTACACCAGCTCTGTCAGGAGGAATAGGCCAAAATTCACCCAACTTATTGTGGGAAGCTTGTGGAAGGCTAGCCAAAACGTTTGACCCAAGTTAAACAATTTAAAGGCAATGCTACCAAATAATAATCTGACCCACTGGGAATGTGATGAAAGAAATAAAAGCTGAAATAAATCATTCTCTACTATTATTCTGACATTTCACATTCTTAAAATAAAGTGGTGATCCTAACTGACCTAAGACAGGGAATTGTTACTAGGATTAAATGTAAGAAATTGTGTTAAACTGAGTTTTTAAATGTATTTGGCTAATGTGTATGTAAACTTCTGACTTCAACTGTACTAAACAAGCACCATTACCATAAAGACTTCGGTGTGCACTATTGTCTGTAACTGTCTTCTTTACAATGTTGTCTTTCCACAGGCGCTTTATGAGTTGGTCAGGTGTGAATTTGACACAGAGGAAGCTTTAAGAAGACTGAAGTTTAATGTGAAGGCAGCTAGAGGTAAGACCAGCAGTGAAATGATTTGAACTTTCTCTTGATTTCAGTCAAGACATCTGGCATATTTTCTCGGAATTATCTCACCAGGCATGTATGGCTTATTGAAGTATTTTGATGATAAAGGCTTTCCTTGGGTTACTTGGGTCCTGGCTTTTGTTTGTGTCTTGTTCATAGCATCCTACGCCTGGGACCTGTAACATTTTCATAGTTTTTATGATGTTTTATTTGAATGCAGCAGTTGTCATGATAACTCTCCCTCTGTCACAGAAGAGCTGTCTGTGTGGACAGAAGAAGAATGTCGATATTTTGAGCAAGGACTAAAAGCTTATGGGAAAGACTTTAATTCAATACAAGCCAACAAGGTAAGCTATGTTTATCTTAGAGATATCCTATTATATTTGCTACAGTATTTGATTGAAAAGTATATTGACATTTAAGAATAATACTAATCTTCATGTTGATTTGAGAGTTGCATATGATGTGTTTTTTAAAGCAATCAGGGTTGGGGTCAATTCCATTTGAACCTCATTCAACTTTCGTGAGGAATCGAAAATCAGTTTATGAATTGAAAAGCTACTCCTACTTTTTCATCCTTTTTTTTTTTTAAATTCACAAATTGCATTTCGACTCATCCATCATAGACTTGACTGGGGGAGTTGAAATTGAATTGAGTCCAGCTCTGGAAGGCGAAGGTAATAATGGCTATCTCGTTGTCTGCTGATATTACATTTTTCAGGTGAGAACTAGGTCAGTAGGAGAATGTGTGGCCTTTTATTACATGTGGAAGAAGTCTGAGCGTTATGATTTCTTTGCACAGCAAACCAGGCTGGGGAAAAGGAAATACAACCTCCACCCCGGTGTCACGTAAGTATTTTCACCAGACCAAGTACTTTTCAAATGCTTTCACAAATCTTTCAAATATTTGATTACGTCAACAAATTTGTTATGTTATACAATTCAATATATTATAGATTGACTTACCTGATCTCAGATGTATTTTAAACATATAACGAAGAGCATATGGGTCTTTCTATAAATAATTGGGCCAGTGTGTGACATTCGGATGAACATTTTAAAACGGTTTGAAACAAAATGAAAAAATATTTGTATGCCGTTCCACGTGTACTTAGAGGAATATATGCGAATTGGCCCATAACTCCACCTATACAACATAGGCATAGGACTATACATCCTTTAAGCAGGATTCATACAGACATTGGCAAGTCAAATTCAAGGACTTTCAGGGACTTCAATCACTTAATTGTAATTTAAGGACCTCAATGTTATACAATTGTACATATAGGGCCTAATAGATACCCCCCCCCCCCCCCCAAAAAAAGTATTAAAATGTATCTAAAAGGCCATTACCACTGAGAATAATGGATTTTTTTAGGCATTGCCAATGCATTGATATTCAAATGATTATTACATTCTAAAATATGTGAGAATAATATTGATTTGCGTGGCGATCTTCCTGTGGCCGACGCAGGCACACATAATAAACCATGAATAGCGGCAGCATTAATCTCACTTTCGCTGTTTTTATCATGAGAAAGCGACCAAAAACCAGGTACCTTTTGTAATAGAAGGATCTGTATGGAAAGCGAAGTTGAAGCCAGCATTCGATGTTGTCGTCCTAATTATAACCGTACGTGCTTTTAAAACGCAACGGAGTAGTGCGAAACCCTTCAATTAAAGAGGCGGGAAACATGAACGCGTCCACAAAGACTGATCAAAAATGAAATCACAGATAATTATAAGGGAGCATGAGAACTTATCATTTATGACTTTTCAAGCACGAAATTGAGGCAATGTCTGATTTTCAAGGTAGGCCTATTCCAGTACTTGAATTTCTGAATTCAAGTAGGCTACTTCAAGCGACTTGTATTGTTTAAAATTGCAGGTGTAACATGGAATCCAACATTTGTCATGTTATTTAATTACCAGATCATATTGTGAAGTAGACTACTACGTCATTTGTCATTATATCCAGAATAATTAATAGGAATAGCGCTGGGTGTTGCGCAACAGTCTATCCTACACAATTGCGCCCAGTAGACTCGGGTGTCAAATCCGAGGCACAAAACATGATCTCATTACCTTCGTACTTTCTCTGTTAAATCCAACGAGACCCGGTTGTAAATCAAGCAGACTACAACAGATGAACATCAATTTGCTAGGGATATTAGATCCAACGTGTATCCAGGCGCCACTGTCTTCACCGACGTAACAAATGAGACATATTCTTGACATTCCTTGCGAACACCTTTTTTCCAGGACTTGGGCTGTGTTGTTGCATCGCGTGCGCTATCACAACAGCTGTTCGTCACTTGACTGTCATTCAGAAATGTTCTCCCCGTAACATGACACGAAACGTTACGTAGTTACACTGGGTTGATTTCTGAGATCCCTATACAAAAAGCTGTCCGACAACTAGATCCAGGATTCTTACAGGGTTCAAGTTCAATGTCTAATTTAACTGATTGATGCTTAATATATTATATAACTACAACTTACACTGCCATAAATGCAAGGACAGAAAACTGTTTTGTCACACGATTTTGGTTTTAAATGAATTAGTGAATTGTGTTTAATATAAATGTTTCCCCTTGACAGTGCCTGTTGTTACAGCCTGAACTCAAAATTGATTTTCTCACATCTACACAAAGTACCCCCATAATGACAAATTGAAAACATGTTTTTAGGAATTTTTGCAAATGTATTGAAAATGAAATACAGATCTCATTTTCACACCCCTGAGTCAATGCTTAGTAGAAGCACCTTTGGCAGCGATTACAGCTGTGAGTCTTTCTGGGTAAGTCTCTTATTAAGAGCTTTGCACACCTAGATTGTTCAACATTTGCCCACTTATTCTATTCAAAATTTTACAAGCTCTGTCAAATTGGTTGTTGATCATTGCTAGACTACAATTTTCAGGTCTTGCCATAGATTTTCAAGTAGACTGAAGTCAAAGCTGTAACTCGGTCACTCAAGAACATTCACTGTCTTCTTGGTAAGCAACTCCAGTGTAGATTTGACCTTGTGTTTTAGGTTATTGTCCTCCTGAAAGATGAATTCAACTCCCAGTGTCTGGTGGAAAGCAGACTGAACCAGGTTTTCCTCTAGGATTTTGCCTGTGCTTAGCTCCATTCCATTTCTTTTTTTATCCTGAAAAACTCCCCGTCCTTAATGATTACAAGCATAACCATAACATGATGCCGCCACCACTATGCTTGAAAATATGGAGAGTGGTACTCACTAATGTGTGTAATTGGATTTTCCCAAAATATAACACTTTGTATTCAGGACAAAAAAAATAAATGCTTTGCCACATTTTTTTGCAGTATTACTTTAGTGCCTTGTTGCAAACAGGATGCATGATTTGGAATATTTGTATTCTGTACAGCAGGGGTATTCAACACTTTTTCAACAATGAGAAAATGCAGTGGAACTGGCTTCAAGGTCCAGAGTTGATTTAAGGCTGTACAGGCTTCCTTTTCATTCTGTCATTTTAGGTTAGTATATTAGCCATTAAACTCACTGTTGGCCTCATGGTGAAATCCCTGAGCAGTTTCCTTCCTCTCTGGCAACTGAGTTAGGAAGAAAGCCTGTATCTTTGTAGTGACTCGGTGTATTGATAACTTCACCATACTCAAAGGGATATTCATTGTCTGCTTTTTTTCCCATCTTTACCCATCTACCAATAGTTGCCCTTCTTAGCGAGGCATTGGAAAACCTCCCTGGTTTTTGTGGTTGAATCCGTTTGAAATTCACTGCTCTACAGAGGGACCATACAATTATCTGTATGTGTGGGATACAGAGATGAGGTAGTCATTCAAAAATCATGTTGATGCAATTTATGTGACCTTAAGCAAATTTTTACTCTTGAACTTATTTAGGCTTGCCAAAACAAAGGGGGTGAGTACTTATTGACTCAAGACATTTCAGCTTATTTTTTATTTGTAAAAATTTCTAAAAACATAATTCCACTTTGACATGGGGTATTGTGTGTAGGCCAGTGACGACAAAATGTGGAAAAAGTTAAGGGGTGTGAAAGCCTCACTGGTACCCTAGTTTAGAGAAAGACCCATATTCAATGAAATGTAACTTGTCATGAATGGGTGTTCCATGTCACTAATACACATTCAAAATGTGTGATAACCTTTGTTTTGTGAACCATACCCACTGTTGACACTGTTCTAGGGGTATGAATCAAATATCCTTTTAACACTATAGTGCTATGCTGGTAGGCTGTAGTTGATGCTGACTGTGTGGTTGGTTGTTTACCCCGTGTGTCTCAGGGACTACATGGACCGGCTGCTAGACGAGACGGAGAGCGTCACTTCCAGCCGGGCGGCCTCGCCCCCTCCCACCACCTCAAACAGTAGCACCAGCCACTCTGAGAGGGAGGACGGCAGCAGCAGCCACAACGGTAAGGGAGAAATATACTCAGGGAACATGAAATACTGTTAAAATGACTAAGAACATATGTGAATTCTTGTGAAGACCCTACATAATTCATGATGTCAGCAGCTCACTCTTATCTTTCCTCCAATAGGTGTAGTGAGTCAAAACTCTGGCTCTGGAGAAGGTTCTCAATCGTCCACGGTGGCGAATGAAGTCGAAGCAGAACCCTCCCAGTCCACTGACGACCACCCCTGTCTGGACGCTTTCCCTGCTCCCACCGCCTCGGACAATGACTCCAACGGCTGCCAGGCGGCGGCCGTTGTGCCCAGCCACAACAGGAACGGCTCCCTGGAGCCCCACCGTGCCGACGGTCACTACGATGAAGACGCGCTCCTCTATGACAGGCCGGCCAAGAGGTGCCGGACGGAGGCGGAGTCACTGGAACAGGGGGAGCCGGAACCCTCCAGAACATCGACGACACTCCAGCAGGAGGACTGATGATAGATGACGACCCCTTCTCAGAGGTCAAAGGGCACAGAACCAAACCTTTAAAAACCATGGTCGTATTAATTAGTGCACACGGAAGCAAAACATTTAGCAACGGAAAACTAGCATTTCTTATTGGACAAGTTCAGGTAGTCCATCCCTGTTTCCTTCCATCTGTTTTCGTCCGTTTAGTGGCTAATGAATACGACCCGTACTAACCAACCAAACCCAGCTGGGCCACACCAGCAAACGGAGGGAGGGCAGCCCTGCCTCGTCCCCCATCCAGCAAAACCTCCAACGCTCCACACATCCAAAGTACCACAGTTCCTGAACTCCTACCTACTATTACTTCCACCACATTCTACTCATTCCCTTTTTTGGAGACCGATCTCAAATTTTTACGCTCAATGCTTTTTTCCTATTTGTATTAGAATAAAAATCGTCTGTGATATTTTTGTACGTGAAATATATTTATATATTTTTTAAAGAAATGTATGATTGATGGGTATTTGCTGTCCTAGCCATTTGAAACCAGAAAATCGAAGGGGTGGTGTTGTATGTAGAGGGTTCTAGATCAACAGCGCCAATCTGCCTGCTTCAGGCACACTAAGTTGCACTTTCATCCTTTGTTGATATTGAGTGGTTAACGCAACACTGCTGAATGACATCATTGCTTATTTGAAACACGATTCCCCCATATGCCGTAACCATGGACATTTTTTTAATTGCAAGAAATGAACCAGTGGGAGTGTCTGTCCCGAGGTTTGTTTGTGTAAAGCGTCTGACATCAGTGATGTCCTGTGGAACGCTATATTTTTATTTTATTAGGCTTTCATATTGTTTTGTTTTTCGATTTTAGACAGTAAGTACGTGTAAAGTTTGTATAGATTTTGTTGTACAATTATACTTTTTGATAACCGTGTCTAATCTGTCTGTTTTATGGTCTCTCCTTGTTGCTCCGAGCAGAGCTGTTCTAAAGGAGTCATTATTTCCCAGGCCCATTTTTTCACCTAGTGCATTTGGACATTTTTTGCAGCAAGATGTTTGACAATGACTCCATGTTAAAGAGAGATGTGATGCTTTTTGAAATCGGAGACTGGTACCAGTAATGTTTCTTCTCACCTGCCATTACCTGCAAAGTTTCATGATGGCCTCTAAGCAAGCTCTTATTACGAATTGTAATTAAAGAACTTGACTGTACGCTTCAAATGTGAAGGACCTCCATTTAGTTTCAGTGGAGGTTTCTTAATAACAGGACATTGTTTTGAGAACTTGATTTTGTTACAGTAGCTTTGTCTACATTCACAAATGGTAAAACAAAATTGTTGATTAGTGTTTTCCTGATAACAAATTAAAGTGAAGTGTATACCAAGACGGGCTGTGACAACAGTGGCTATATTTAATAAATGTATTCAGACTGGTGACCTATTATTTCATGTTTTTACTGTGGCCTAACTGCAAAATAGGCACTAATGATAAAATTGATTTCAATTATGTGGGGAAGTTTTCATACATTTCTCACCAGTGTGACAGGAAATTAAACCTAGCAATATTTCAAATGTTGAAATATGCATGTAACCAACATTTGAGGTTTACAATGTTGAACATAGTAAAAAATGTCAAGCGCTTTGCTTAGAAATTAGGTTCACAGAAACATTTTTGAATAAACAAAGTATCAAATGGCTCACTGCATAGTGTAAAAAAATGTTGTGGCAATGTGAATAAACAAGTCGAGAATCAGAGGCACATTGTCAACAAGTACATTGCAGAACCAACAAAAGGCAATTTCCCAGAAGTTTGAAGATAGCAGATGTTGGCTCAAGAGGAAAAACATTTACAGTACTGTGTCTTATTGAATTCCGGCCATAGTTACTGCATTTACTTGATTAGGCACAAATCTTCAATAAAACTGATTCAGTCTTGCGATAGTATGATTAAGAAAATGTTGAAATAGTGGCCAAAGGTAAATCAATTTTCGACATACACGTACGTCTTACAAAGTCCAGCTCCAACCTTCCAGTGGCACCCCCATTAAGGTTTTTCTGTTGAAATGACAAGTAAACATTTCAGAAATGTCCATAAAGTGAAATTATGAATATTACTATGGCCATATAAATAGAATAGCATTAACTATGGACCAAATCTAGGATTTCAAGCACAGGCCTTTTTGCTATGCCAAGTATTAGCCAATGGGAAAGTTGAACATACTTTACATAACAGTACCATTTGGAGAGGAAAATAAAACATGTCAGACATTAATAACAATACCAAGTCCATTTGTTTTCACACACACAATTTCTAATCTAAATTTTCCTGGGTAATCTTTTCACTTCGCTTACTTGATTGTTCATCTGTGAATGTGATGTAGGAGTACACCAGACTGCCAGCAATGCTAGGGAGACAAAGAGAAGGATGCTCAAATTAAACTCTCACGGCATCTCTTCAGTCAATGACATAAGGAAAACCCCCATCACACTTCGGTATATGGGGCGTAGACCTGTCAGTAGCAATAGTCGGAAGTCGAAAAGAGAAGGGTCCGTACTTTCAGAATTAAGCTGAAAGAAGAACATTCATTTACCTGATATTTAATCCAATGAAGTTGACCCAAGTGAAAATATAGTCTCCACCAAAGACCATTCCAAGATACGTGACTAAAATATTCTGTGGAAAGTAGTAAGACAGCAGTCAATACTTTAGTCACGACAGTGTAGAACTACGTAAAGGCTGTGAGTGTAGTGTTGATAAAAACAACTTAGTGATGGCTCACTTTAATACAGCCCACTATGGTGGTGGTCAATGCAGAGTTGTGCTGAGTGCAAAGCACAATGGAGTACATTAAAACAAAGCTGCCAAAACAGAGTACAAAAGACGTTATGAATTAATAATCCATATATAAACAATCTTGTTATAACATGACTTATTTCATTCTGAAGCAATGTTGACACTAATTGCGGTTGACAATGTTGTGAGGCTTCTAGAAACTCTATGACAACCGAATTGTCCAACTATAGGCTTATAACAAGAATACAATGCACAATATTAAAACTATTGTACAATGAATGACTCGTCCCAGACCATTATCGCAGTGAAATCTTATACCAGGTATACAGTGCATTCGGAAAGTACTCAGACCCGTTGACTTATTCCACATTCTGTTACGTAACAGCCTTATTCTCAATCTACACACAATACACCATAATGACAAAGCGAAAAACAGGTTTTTGGAAATGTATTAAAAAACAGAAATACCTTATTTATATAAATATTCAGACCCTTTGCTATGAGACTCAAAATTGAGCTCAGGTGCATCCTGTTTCCATTGATCATCCTTGAGATGTTTCTACAACTTGATTGGAGTCCATGTGTGGTACAGTCAATTGATTGGACATGATTTGGAAAGGCACACACACCTGTCTATATAAGGTCCCCCAGTTGACAGTCCATGTCAGAGCAAAAACCAAGCCATGAGGTCAAAGGAATTATCTGTAGAGCTCCGAGACAGGATTGTGTCAAGGCACAGATCTGGGGGAAGGGTACCAAAACATTTCTGCAGCATTGAAGGTCCCCCAAGAACACAGTGGCCTCCATCATTCTTACATGAAAGAAGTTTGGAATCACCAAGACTCTTCCTAGAGCTGGCCGCCCGGCCAAACTGAGCAATCAGGGGAGATGGGCCTTGGTCAGGGAGGTGACCAAGAACTCGATGGTCACTGACAGAGCTCTAGAGTTCCTCTGTGGAGATGGGAGAACCTTCCAGAAGGACAACCATCTCTGTAGCACTCCACCAATCAGGCCTTGACGGTAGAGTGGCCAGACGGAAACTATTCCTCAGTAAAAAAGCATGACAGCCCGCTTGGAGTATGCCAAAAGGCACCTAAAGGACTCTCAGACCATGAGAAACATGATTCTCTGGTCTGATGAAACCAAGATCGAACTCTTTGGCCTGAAAACCAAACGTCACGTCTGGAGGAAACCTGGCACCATCCCTACGGTGAAGCATGGGGGTGGCAGCATTATGCTGTGGGGATGTTTTTCAGCGGCAGGGACTGGGAGACTAGTAAGTATCGAAGGAAAGATGAACGGAGAAAAGTACAGCGAGATCCTTGATGAAAACCTGCTCCAGATCGCTCAGGACCTCTAACTGCGGCGAAGGTTCACCTTCCAACAGGACAACGACCCTAAACACACAGTCAAGACAACGCAGGAGTGGCTTCGGGACAAGTCTCGGAATGTCCTTGAGTGGCCCAGCCAGAGCCCAGACTTGAACCCGATCGAACATCTCTGGAGAGATCTGAAAACAGCTGTGCAGCGACGCTCCCCATCCAACCAGACAGAGCTTGAGAGGATCTACAGAGGAAAATGGGAGAAACACCCCCAAATACAGGTGTGCCAAGCTTTTAGCATCATACCCAAGAAGACTCAAGGCTGCAATTCCTGCCAAAGGGACCTCAATAAAGTAAAGGGTCTGAATACTGTGATATTAAAAAAAAACTTTTTTAAACATTTGCAAAAATGTCTAAAAACCTGTTTTTGCTTTGTTATTATGAGGTATTGTATGTACAGTGAGGGAAAAAACTATTTCATCAATTTTTAAATAAGGCTGTAATGTAACAAAATGTGGAAAAAGTCAAGAGGTCTGAATACTTTCCAAATGTTATGAAAATATCAATACCCTCACCCCATAACACAGGAAAGCACAAACTGGAACAAAAACAGCATGTCCGACCACCCTTCAAACTCCAATGCCTTGGATAGAAATAGGAGAAACACCACAAAAGTGGGGTCAGTTAACGGGTAACAACAATAGCCAGATGTTTTTCACAGCACATAAGTTACACACAAACATGGCATGCAACGCACACAAACAACAACCTCTTACCATTTGTAGATCCCCGGCGAAATGTGCATATGCCACTGTAGGGATGATCATAAATAAAGCGTTGTAATACAGCAGCCCATATTTGCCAAGCTCCTATGAACACATACATAGGTTGGGAAAAACATTAACACAACACACAATGGCAATACTTCAAATGGTGAGACCCAAAGGGGCTGAGGGTATCAAATTGACACAGACTGTGTTGTTCAAGTCTGTTTTTATATCAATATGTGTGTGGACCCACTGGACCACATTGTTTATAGATATACTGTACAGAAGTCATGAATTGTCTCAATCGGGTGCACACATAACATAAAACATGAGTACCTGTACTGTAAATATATAGTGGGGTGGCCTCTCCCCATCTTTTATTATGCTCTAATACAAATACAGAGGAACAAGTCAAGTATTCACAAAAAAACTGTTGGCCACTTACCTTGGAGTCAAGTTTCTGCTTCACATAGGCCCCATTGGCTGCAGTCAGAACATTGTTGAGCATTATGAAAACATAGCCTTGAAGATCAAAGGCCAAATCGGTGCTGTAACAGATTTTTAACAAATGAGAGATGTTTTTTTTCCCTTTCATGTATTTCCACACTAAATGGGAACAATTCCCTTTTCAACAGTTTAACTACATACTAGACTTTGCAATGGTAAACTGAACCTGCCGGGCGAGACACGCGCTTAAAGCAATCTGGCCTAGGCAACCTAAGAGCAAGCAAGTCAAATTCTTACCTCGCAGCTACAAAGGCTCCAAAGATCATGGCAAACACGGTTGCCTTGATAGGCCCAGAGAATGTCTTTCTGTGGGGAATGAAACATGTTATTCACCCAATGAAAAATCAAATGCAATCTTATTTTGACATTTCTAATATTGGTTTCTAATATTTGAAGAGGACTTACTTCAGTAGGATTCCTTCAGCCAACATGGTTAACAAAATAGAGAATCTTCTTAAAACTGTAAACATGGGTAGACTGGAAGAGGATAAAGAATACATATAAAGAACACAGTGGTATGATTGTGAGTGATTCCTCATGAAACCAGGACAACAAAAATACCACGATTAACATTTTCACTAAATTAAATCCATAGAATGCTCCATCGGAGGAAGTATTGTTGACATATGATATAATTTGACAATTGTATCTAACGGCATAATTCAGAAATAATTTATTAACGTTGGTATATTTATGACATTTTGGTCTTACCCAGGCCTCCTTTAAGTGTGTAGGTGCTAGAAAGCAAACATTGGCACCTGCACTGTAATATGGCATATCAAAGTTCCAGAGCTACTTTTAGAGTTATGATCCAATTTGTTAGCATTACCCACGGAGTGAATGTGAAAATGGATTCAAAATGTTCACCCTCTGCTGGTGATTAGCAGGATGTGCAATTATACAAGTAAAAGGAGGGCTGTGATTGCCTGCTATGCCAATTTCTCTGTATAAAATGGGCCATAACTTTAAAACTCACTGAGATCCCACTCTGGAACTTTGATATTCCCATAGACTATATTCTGTTCAGTAATATATTGAAAAATATGCCAAATCCATGATGTTTTTCAAAATATTCATGTTTATTTTTTGATATTCATAAATGAATGTAAAAAAAAGAAAATGCTATTGAAATCAAAAAACTACTCATACCACAGAGCAATTGGTAAAGCTTCATATGAACCAATTTTTGCTTTGTAGCATCTACAAATGAAACATTATGGAGTCTTAAAGGAGGCCTGGGTAAGGCCAAAATGTTATTAATGAAATTCAGCATACAGTATTTATTACTTATCACTTATGCTTTTAGATACAAATGTCAACAATCTTACCTACAAAGGACAATTTCTGTATTTATTTTTTTTACCCTGTTTTCTCCCCAATTTCCTGGTATCCAATTGGTAGTTACAGTCTTGTCTCATCGCTGCAACTCCCGTATGGACTCGGGAGAGGCGAAGGTCAAGAGCCGTACGTCCTCCAAAAAACCAACCCAACCAAGCCGCAACTGCTTCTTGACATAATGCTCACTTAACCGGAAGCCAGCCACACCAATGTGTCAGAGGAAACACCGTGCACCTGGCAACCATGTCAGCGTGCACTGCACGTGCCCCGCCACAGGAGTCGCTAGTGCCCGATGGGACAAGGACATCCCTGCCGGCCAAACCCTCCCCTGACGACGCTGGGCCAATTGTGCGACGCCCCATGGGTCTCCCGGTCGCGGTCGGCTGCGACAGAGCCTGGACTCAAACACAGAATCTCTAGTGGCACAGCTAGCACTGCGATGCAGTGCCTTAGACCACTGCGCCACCTGGGAGGCATACAAAGGACTATTCTATGGATTACATTTTGCAAAAATCCCCTAAATCATGGCCTTCTTTGTCCTGATTTAGTGAGGAATCACTCTTTATTTCTGTGATATGAAGCATAAGTGGTGAATATTGAATATCAGGGTCAATGAAGAAGAACGACGTCATACTTGAGTCGCTTGGTTCCTAGGAGTCCTGACACCTGATTCCCAACATACAGAAGCGGTAGGGGAAACATCTGCAAAGACAGAATAAAAGTCTACTATAGACACAGTAGTGCATGTTGAAACAGGCACACGGTTTCCATTGTCTGATGCAAGACTCAGTGTACATTCTACTCCCGAGAGAAACCATTGTTTATCTATCTCTGAGAGGGTCTATGGTGAGGAAAACAAAATACAGCTTGGGGCTATGTACCGCCCACTTTAAATGTTCACCAATTACTGTTTTGGACAGTAGGTTGTATGTAAATCAAAGCAACAGAAGGGCCATTTAAACTGTAAAATTGAGCTCCCTTCAGCTTGAATAATGGGTTATATGGTGCATTTGGAAATTTAAGCAACAAAATGTATATGTACAATAGATTATAATGAGAGGTCGACCGATTAATCGGGGCCGATTTCAAGTTTTCATAACAATCGGAAATCGGTATTTTTGGGCGCCGATTTTCCGAATTTTTTTTCTTCTTTTTTTTTTTTACACCTTTATTTAATCTTTATTTATCTAGGCAAGTCAGTGAAGAACACATTCTTATTTTCAATGACGGCCTAGGAACGTTCTGCCTGAACGACAGATTTTTAACCTTGTCAGCTCGGGGGATCCAATCTTGCAACCTTACAGTTAACTAGTCCAATGCTCTAACACTGATTACATTGTACTCCACGAGGAGCCTGCCTGTGCCCCGAATGCAGTAAGCTAAGGTAAATTGCTAGCTAGCATTAAACTTATCTTATAAAAAACAATCAATCAATGACTGTCATTGCTCCAATATGTACTTAACCATAAACATCAATGCCTTTCTTAAAATCAATACACAAGTATATATTTTTAAACCTGCATATTTAGCTAAAAGAAATCCAGGTTAGCAGGCAATATTAACCAGGTGAAATTGTGTCATTTCTCTTGCGTTCATTGCATGCAGAGTATATGCAACAGTCTGGCTCTTTGCGAACTAATTATGACATAACATTGAAGGTTGTGCAATGTAACAGGAATATTTAGACTCATGGATGCCACCCGTTAGATAAAATACGGAACGGAATAAACGTTTTGTTTTCGAGGTGATAGTTTCCGGATTAGTCAAAGGTATATGGTTCAGAGAGAAATAGTCGACGCGTTATAATTCCTGTAATAACTTGCGGCTGAATTTGACAGGGGTTCCTTCGTTATTTTACCGTTCATGTCTTCCATAGAGAATGTCTTGATCTACTTCAAATAAGGTCTGTGTTTCGTGCAGGCTTAAACCGCCTCGACGTTTTGATACCCGTGTAAATCTCACTAGGATAAGGTAACGTTTGTCAACATATTTTCATAAATCCACTCTACAAAAAAAATGATCTTCGCTTATATTTAGCCAATATTGATCAGAGTTACCTTGTCCTATGGATATCTACACAGTTATAAAATTGGCAAGGTTGTGTAAGCCTACACGAAACATAGACCTTATTTTAAGTGAATCTAAAAATATCCTATGGAATAAATGAAGGAACCGCTTTTCAGATTTTGCTAGAAGGTGTCATGGGAATTATGACTCGCACTTTGGTCGTCAATTCTTACCATGCCCATTATTAAAATAGGATTTCCTGCATATAGAAATGACAGTTTTTGTTTTCAACATTCATCACAGGTAACTTAAAGTCTATTTTTATTCAAACAGTTGAGAGTATTTGTCTCCTAAGCAGACTCGTCAGTATCATTGTCACTTCAGAGCTGTGTGTGTGTAAACGGCCGATTAATCGGTATCGGCTTTTATTGTCCTCCAATAATCGGTATCGGTGTTGAAAAATCATAATCGGTCGACCTCTAATTATAATAGTATGCTGCTGATATAGAAAGGAATCATCATATCACCTTGTTTGGTATGCTCCTGTCCAAACCTGGAAATGTGATGACACCTATTGCCTTTGCAGCTCCTAGTACTAGTACTGTAGCCAGCATCTGGAGAAAAAAATGTATGCTATAATGTATGCAATTTATAAGCAACTCTTCAATTGATGTAACTCATGAAGCGCATACTTACTTGACCGATCCCAACACATGTTGATGAGGGGAATCTGCAAACAAAAATTATTAAAAATGTGACTTCAGCAAATGCATACAGTATGACAAAGTAGGCTCCTATCATAACTATTATGGCCAGTATCAGAGTAAATTCCCATAGACTAATAGTACCATGTAGGAATAAAGGCAGTTCTTTGGAAATAAAACATTACAGCCATTTTATTCAGGGTAAAATAATCACAATGACAAGTTTGACATTCAAAGCAGTCAGTGTTTCTCTACATAAATCTGTGGTCAGCAAAAATCTTTAGATAATGTTTAATACTGTGAAAGTAAAGTACCAGTCAAAAGTTTGGACACACCTACTCATTCAAGGGTTTTTCTTTATTTGTACTGTTTTCTACATTGTAGAATAATAGTGAAGACAACAAAACTATGAAATAACACATATCGAATCATGTAGTAACCAAAAAAAAGTGTTAAAATATATTTATATTTGAGATTCTTCAAAGTAGCCACCCTTTGCCTTGATGACAGCTTTGCACACTTTTGGCATTCTCTCAACCAGCTTCACCTGGAATGTTTTTCCAACAGTCTTGAAGGAGTTCTCACATATGCTGAGCACTTGTTAGCTGCTTTTCTTTCACTCTGCGGTCCAACTCATCCCAAACCATCTCAATTGGGTTGAGGTCGGGTGATTGTGGAGGCCAGGCCATCTGCTGCAGCACTCCATCACTCTTCTTCTTGGACAAATAGCCCTTACACAGCCTGGAGGTGTGTTGGGTCATTGTCCTGTTGAAAAACAAATGATAGTCCCACTAAGTGAAAACCAGATGGGATGGTGTATCGCTGCAGAATGCTGTGGTAGCCATGCTGGTTAAGTGTGCCTTGAATTCTAAATAAATCACAGACAATGTCAACAGCAAAGCACCCCCACACCATCACACCTCCTCCGTGCTTCATGGTGGGAACCACACATGTGGAGATAATCCGTTCACCTACTCTGCGTCTCACAAAGACATGGCGGTTGGAACCAAAAATCTCAAATTTGGACTCATCAGACCAAAGGACAGATTTCCACCAGTCTAATGTCCATTGCTCGTGTTTCTTGGCCCAAGCAAGTCTCTTCTCATTGGTGTAATTTTGTAGTGGTTTCTTCCTTAGCAGTAATTTGACCATGAAGGCCTGATTCACACAGTCTCCTCTGAACAGTTGATGTTGAGATGTGTCTGGAACTTGAACTCTGAAGCATTTATTTGGGCTACAATTTCTGAGGCTGGTAACTCTACTGAACTTATCCTCTGCAGCAAAGGTAACTCTGGGTCTTCCTTTCCTGTGGCGGTCCACATGAGAGCCAGTTTCATCATAGCGCTTTATGTTTTTTGCAGCTGCACTTGAAGAAACTTTTAAAGTTCTTGAAATGTTCCAGATTGACTGACCTTCAGGTCTTAAAGTAATGATGGACTGTGGTTTCTCTTTGCTTATTTGAGTTGTTCTTGGCATAATATGGACTTGGTCTTTCACCAAATAGGGCTATCTTCTGTATACCACCCCTACCTTGTCACAACACAACTGATTGGCTCAAACGCATTAAGAAGGAAAGAAATTCCACAAATTAAACTTAAGGCACCCCTGTTAATTGAAATGCATTCCAGGTGACCACCCCATGAAGCTGGTTGAGAGAATGCCAAGAATGTGCAAAGCTGTCATCAAGGTGGCTACTATGAAGAATCTCAAATATAAAATAAATTTTGATTTGTTTAACACTTTTTTGGTTACTACATGATTCCATATGTGTTATTTCATAGTTTATTGTCTTCACTATTTTTCTACAATGTAGAAAATACAAACAAAATTAAAAACCTGGAATGAGGTGTCCAAACTTTTGACTGGTACTGCATGTGTAAAACAGCTTTATGCCACAAAACATTCAGCTACATTGATGTTGGTACCCCCGAGACCGAATAAGCAAACAACCCCACTCTGTTTTTAGCACTTTCATTAGTGTCCAAAGTCCAACCAACTGCCCATGCATAGATTACTGTAGGCATACCTGTAACTGGTGAGGACGCTTTTGTTCACAACAACGATTAAAAACGAGCTCAGCCCGTAAAATCCGGCAGCAAAAAGCTTCAGAAACACGGCTGACCTCACGCTCTTCATCCCTTTACTGTCATTCTTGGATACTGAGCTTTTATCCGAGGTTTTCCCTTCAATTTGCACATGTTGACGTTTCCGAACTTCCGCCATAATTCACTAAATACTACGCTGTGACGATGTCAGAGGGGTTGTCTTCCAATGCGATAAGCATTGGGCTCGTTTGAGTGGTAAGGCGAGAGCAACCGACAGTAGACGAAAGTCGAGTGAGGTGCATCTGCGACAGCTAAAAGTCGGACACTGCAGTTGCTTTCCAACAGCAAGGCTAAGATCAACATGACAGTGTTAACATAGCTGCTATTGTTTATAAAAGTTTCTCTGAATAAATGTCAAAATACACTCAAACTGGAAACAATGTGTGTACAATTATTTGGTTAGAGAGAGGTCTCATATCACTTTTCATTTGTATTCCCTGTAGCTTTATATTTGAACTGGTTCCTGTTTCAGTCACGTATTTAGACATTCACCTCGGTCAACCAAAAGCACCCTAATAATTGGTTGACAAATAGGGCCTCCCACAATGCAGGTGATGGCTGCATGGTGCAGCGACTTCATCAAAAACTGCATGAGCTTTGATCACATTTTTGTAAAGTTCATGCAGTTGACATGTAGTGGCAAGTCAGACAATTTTTCTAATCATAATGCAACACTTTGAAAGGCGGTGACCAACAATGGTCAATGACTTGACAAAAGTAATCCACTGGAACGTGTCCATTGCTACAATGTAGCCACCTTATAGTATGCAAAAGTGTCATGCCAGAATGTACCCAAATTGTTCTCAACTCCAAAATGAACATGCCATCAATGGAGTTGAGCAGAGACAACTGTGGGAGGACTGAACATTGAGTAGCTGCTAGTCGATCCTTGTAAATGTAAATTCTAAACCGTTACGTGTACCCGTTTGTCCTCTGTAGCTGCAAGTCGTTGGACGTGAATCTACAACAGCCGAAAGTACCGACACTGTAGGGGTTTTCCAACAGAAAGTCTCAGATCAACATGGCAGTGTCAACATAGCTACTATTGTTTATAAATGTTTGTCTGTATAAATACTACACTTTTCTATACCCCCCCATATCATACTCACAAACTGAAAACCTAATGTGTGTACAATTCTTTGGTTAGAGCAGTTTCCCAAACTCAAGCTTTGATTATTTGAGTCAGCGGGTGCAGGTGGTGAGAAGCAACTGCGGCGACCTCATCAAAAACAGCATGCCCTTTGATCACATGACTTTTGTAAAGTTGATGCAGTTGACATGTAGTTGCAAGTCAGACAATTTTTATAACCATAATGCAACACACTTTGAAAAGCGGTGACCAAAAATGGTCGACGACCTGACAGAAGTGATCCGCTCGAACGCGCCCACACTCCCATAATTTCATCATAGACATTAAAACCAGGTTTTCACATCAATATTCCACATCATAAGGATAGCCTGCCTGTCCTAAGAAATTGAACATTTACCTAATCTATGGTTTGCATCATCTTGTGTGTGTTGTGATTTCCAATAGTAATAGTATAACACTTGAATCATTTATCAAATTTTAAAGGTCCAATGCAGATATTTTTCTCTCAATATAAAATCATTACTGGGTAACAATTTTCATGCCATTTTTTCAAACAGCTCTTACACCAAAAGGGGCATTATCATAATTTTCGCAATTTCACAGTATTATTCCAACCTCAATGTAGAAATATATAAAAACACAGAAAGAAAATCACATTTTGACTGCACTGGGCCTTTAAAATGTGTTATCTGGATATAACCCAAAACATAATTTCTGTGTTGACAATGTAATCCACTGCCATAAGCAGTCCTATCAATCTTACGACATAACATTGAAATAATACCCCCCCCAAGAAAAATCACACAGAGCTTGAATATAGAAAAGCACTTTTTTTTTTAAAGTGTTCTTTTTAAAAGTCACAGTAATGATCTCACACAACTCACTGCCAGGGGCAGAATACATTTAACACCTCTAAGCAATTTATTAGAACAGGGATGTTTGCAGAAAAGTCTACCGTCAAATGGCTCAAACAAACAGTCTTACAAAAGGTTTGCTCCAGTCACCTGTGTCCCTGTATTACCAGCAAGTCTTTCCAGAGCATTGGAATATAAAGCTTTCAGTCATTTAAAATAGTAAAATGTACCCCTTCCCCAAACCCAATGTGTGAAGTATACCTACTTCGGTAAAATAAAACCTTGCCTGGAAATGCAAGACACAGATGACTACAAGCTCGATTAGCAGTCATACATTCTGTAGCACTCGATTGCGCCACATTTAACGGCCCATTTCTTTCAGAGAAATTATGCAGTAGTGCTGCTGTAGTAATGATAACAAAATGCAAAATTAACAGCAAAGATGATCACAAGAGGGAAAAAAAACAGGGATTTACTTCAGAGTTCGGGGGCTGATAGGAACAAGTGCTTTGCAAACTCTAAAAGATAAGACTACAAATACTACATTTATCAAATACTCTAATTGCAAGATATGTCCACAATCTTACCTAGATAGTCGTTTCTATGTTCTCAGAAATAAAAACTACTTCAGGCCAAACCGAGCTGCTTTTGAAGTTGTGGTCAAGTTCCTGGAGAATGTCAAGTTCGTGGCAGGGGAGTACTTCAAGTGTTTAAGTAATTATTGTTCACATTCAACCCAATCACACTTTCTCTCACACACACAAAAAAAAATACAATATATTCACATAGTGGTCTTAAGGTTACTAATAGTATAGCCTGTACAACCTACAAGGACCAGCCTAGATACACATTTGGACCATGGCTGCCCCAAAGACACAGGTAGTAACATCTGGACCAGGGATAAAACAACCACTGGTCCACCAGAAAAAAGAGCCAAGCTATCAATAGGAAAATAAAAGGAAACCAGAGGCATCAACTTTCACTGCATAACAAGCAGAAACATTACACTTAAGGAGTCACTACTTTTAAAAACACAGTTCATAGATTTAGTACAAAGGTACTAAAATGCATTTTAAGTTTAACATCGGAGTAATGCATGACTTAAAAGTTACCCCTTCAAAATAAAAGCTTGTCTAAGATGACCACAAAATATTCAGGTAAAGTCATGAGGAAAGCTAGCCAAAGCCTGAGGAACACACACACACTTCAACCTCAATCTTGGAAATGCATATATTCAAGCAGCAATACAAAAAAATATCCATGAAGTATATATGCATAATCTCTGAAAAAAAAAATAATAATATGAAAACATCCCTGCTATCTTGTCTCTAAATACAAAACTTCTACCAATAACTTGCTTCAGTGTAACAAGAGAAGTAATTTTCCCTCTTTTTTTTGTCTTTTTATCAGTCCTTTCAAAACAGGTTAAAATTTCAGTCCTCAGCTGTGAATGGTATGGATGACTGTCTTCTTTTTGTCGTTAAAATCATTTCCTTTTTTTTCTTTCTCTCATATACTTGAAGTTGTAAGCATGCAAGCCTCATAGGAGGGGGGGCGGAGGCGCTGACGGGGCGGGCTGGTGGCGATGCTGAAGTCTTAGGCCAGGGCTGGGAAGGCCTCTGGGTCGTCAACGTTGGGAACAGACACTCCACCTGGCTGGGGACCAAGAGAGAGAAAAATAATGCATTTATAAAAGCTCAGAGAATACTGGGTCATGTTCAGTAGGGAGAAAATGTTTTGCAGTTGAGAGATTATAGATTAACAACACAGTTCAAAACAATAATTAGTCAACTTCAGCACAGAATTTCACTTTGTGGTCAGTGAAAACAGCTTTCTGTGGTCAGTAACCTAGGGTCCTATACAAGCTGCGTTGCGGAGAACGCGGACGGAGTCACGGAATCCAGACATTAAACCGGAAATCAACAATATTCAAAAATGTATTGAATTTTGTAGAAAATCAACTAAATGTATTGAACTTATTCAGAAATGCATTACATTAGCCCAAGTTAATCATCAGACATGAAGAAAATACGTTAGGGATTCTTATTTTTCTGCAAATTTGCAACAGCACAGGAATGCTCCTGTCGGTGTGTGCACGTATGTCTACACTTCGTGTAGCCGATAGCGATGATGCTAATATTAACCTTCTGGTAGAGATGGAAAGGCTTTCCCAAAAACCATCTCAGTTAAATGTTGATTACAAAGTACCCTATGCCTACTTGGCAGAATGATATTGTGATTATTTGCATCAGCGGTAATTTGTTTTGCAAACTCTGAAATCACAGGAGCACTACAGAAAGACTGCTAACCAAACAACGGTCTCTTGCTGGTGCTCACTTGCATTAAGTTTAACACCCCAAAAATCTAAATGTATTATATTTTTCCCATACCTCAAAAGTGGTCTCTTGATGTGGTTTAAGCATTGTTGTGAATTTAGAACAGAACATCCATTTAAACATTTTTTTTTTTTTTTTAAATCAACAAGTGCGATTTTGAGAGAACCTAAAAAACTATGAAAACCGAAACCTGGAAAATGGGACTTGGGAAAAAATAAAACAGAATCAGGCAAAAAATAAAACTGATTTTATAGGGCCCTAGTAACCATAACCTTTTGTGATCATTATTTACAACCATTTGTGGTCAGTTACAACAGCCTCAATTAGCGTTACCTTTTCGGGTCGAATTCCCCCTGCGCGAACTGGACGGTCGGATCGGCCGCCTCCTCCACCGCGGCCTCCCCTTCCTCCACGGGTTCCCCCGCGCCCGCGCCCAGGGCGGCCCAGGTCTCCAAAGTTGATCTCCAGCTGGGCTGTGATGTCGTTGGCGGGCTTGCGGAAGTGGTGGTCCGGGCCGATTTCATCAGGGTTGCCCTGATGGAGGAGATTTGACTTTGTTTACATTTAGTCAGAGCTAGAGTTTCACATTTAGACAGAGTCCACTCATGCAACCATGTAAACTCAAATAGCCAACATGCTAACTACTGTTTAACATAATTTAACTACTATGCCAATGTGTATGCATGTGTAGATGAAGGCTTGTTTTATCAGAATTGTGTAGGGTTGAATATATGAAACAGGTACCTTGAACAAGGGGGTCATGTCTTCAATCTCCGGAGTATCAATCACAGCTGGTCTCTGCAACATCCAAGAGAAAGGACCAACAATAAGCCCAAGCACTTTTGTAATGACATAGCCTCATGGGGAGGGTTTTAAGCTGGTTTGCATTACGATCTGGTTTATATCAGCCCTTTTGGTGGCTAATACATAAACAAAATACAGAACAACAATGAATCAATACCTTAAAGATGTGCATACTTCTTTAGCGTTGATCAGTCAATAAGAATCAAACTTTTCTAATTGCAACTTCTTTCCAAACTTGAAACGCAACAGTACAGCTAATCCTACATTTCTTGAACATTTACCAATATTACTTGAGTAGGGTATATCTGTAGATGTTTTGACTTCAAATAGATTTGAAATTAAAACAAATGATTTAATCGATTCAGTCACATCCTTAACCTAAATAAAACACATACTTTGCTCAAATATAGGGTTGGAAAAAAATAATTAAAATGTTAAAAATACAACTAAATAAAATGGCAAAACATAAAATATACATGACAGCACAGCAATAGAAAAGCAAACATTTGGCAGTTCGTGTCACTTACATCTTTAGGCTTTTCGTCGCTGACGTCTTCGCTCTTGGACTTGTGCAGCACGTAGCCCTTGTTCCACTTGCTGTCGGCGCCCTCGTTGGGCTTGCGGATGTTAAACTCCACCTTGGCACGCTCCTTGTCCTGCATGGCCTTCCATTCGTCCAGGGTCATCTCCTTGGGGCCCTCCTCCTTAGGTTCCTCTACTTCGTTCTCCCTGGAAGAGACGGAGACGCATCTGTTACGGCAAGCTATTACCAGCCATTGTCTGTTAGCTTTCAAATTGGGTTTGTTGTTTTAGATTTCATCTAGATTGACTGTAGTCCTACTTGCGTTGTGGACCATGTGATGAATTGAACGTTGAGATCTGACTGAATGAAGCATTATGAATGGAGCACCCTAGTGAACCGGTACAGTGATGTTAACTCCAAGAATAGGTTTCCCTTGCAAAAATTAGATTTAACCTGTAAAAATAAAGGTTAAATGAAAAAGGAGAGAAATGAGTTGGTTGTCCTGTTTCAGTCAGAGCAGCAGTCCTGGGGTGTTTTGCACTGAGGTGTGTGTGGGGGGGGGGTTAACTGGACAGGTCCAGGAGGGTACTCACTTATTCTCAGAGTCAGCAGGGGGGTGTTCCACTCCCTCAGGAGTTTCCTCAGGGGCAGTAGTCTGTTCGGCATCACCACTGCGAACAGAAATTCAATTTAATTATCCCCTCCGGGGCAAAAGCAGAAACCAGTCAATATCAACAAAGCCAGGACTTCCTCCGTGTAGGACCTTGCCTACACATAATGGGTCTGATCGGTCTCCATTTAAGGAAAGCGGTTCTGATTTTTTGAACACCCACCTCGTTTCGTCCTTGGCGTTTCCCCGGTTGTGAACACCACTCCCGCCACGCTTCTCCTCGGATTTCTGACTGTTGAGACAAACACGAAACCAAATGCGCCACCATCACTAGTCACAGAGCATCTGAGGCTCAAATCCTAACCCCCCCCCCCCCCCCCCCCCCAAAAAAATAGTTTGAGGACTCGGAGCAGAAATGACTCACGGTTTGTCGCCACCGCTGTGTCTGTCGAAGTCCCGTTTGCCACGGGAGTCGAAGCTGTCGCCCCGGCCCATGCCCCGGCCCCGTCCACCACGCCCAGCACGGCTGCCACCACGCCCTCTGGGGGGCCGGTCTCCTAGAGGCCTGATGAAGGACACACACAGACTTTGCATTAAAGAGGGCAGATAGTCCTGAGCTGCTCCTATGAATAATACTTTATTGAAAGCAAAAAAAACAACAAAAAAAACATGCAAGGATCGGTATGATTTGAATTTTGACCTTTAACAAAAAAATCCTTTACACCACTGTCAAAGTCTGGTGCCACCTGACACTTACAAAGTAACACAAACTGAAGCATACAGTGCGTCCCAGACATCCGTCTATCCCACAATCCCTAGACAACCAGATTTACATTACCAACAATTATCAAAAAAATTGCTGACCATTGTCATTTACTACAGCAATTACTCACTTGTCTGCAGAGAACTCTCCTCTTTCTCCACCGTCGGGCTTGTCCTCAAGGGGTTTGTCGAAGCGGCGCTCGCGTGGGGGTCTCCTGTTGTCCGGCCTCCTGTCGCCGGTGGGCCGCCCCTCCCCCTGCCCGCCCTGGGTGCCAGGCTGGCCCTGCTGGTCCGGCCTCCGGCCCACCCGCCTGATAACTGCTACCACAACAACACACGGAGGCTTTAGATGTGGCCAATCACTCAGCACTGGCCAGAGATGACTACAGAGACAAATGAAAAGGGTTGTGCAGTGAAAAACCCCATGAACATTCACCACTCTTTCAATCAATAATACCTTTTGATTAAAACATGCTTTGGCCTGATAAAGGGTGTTGGAGCCAAATAATGTGTAACCAAAAAGTATAATACAACCAAGAGTGGTATAATGCACCGGTGTCTACACTAGAGACGAATTGCACGAGGAACTTCAAGTAAGCATTTAACATGAAATGTGGGTCAGTTGTCAGCAAATGTGTTAGGTCATACCAGACGAAGCTGCTTAGCTATCTCATGAGGGTGTGGAGTGTTAGCTACGCCCTGTCATGGTTTATTACTTTGACAGCATGCACTCTTGACTCAAGGCAGACACGCCTGCTGTCAATGCATGTAGACATGGTATTTATACTTGTGTAGTTGAGGACATCCCGCCAAATCACTTGTTTACAAAAATACAGCGCATGCACGTAGACAACATCCTAGTAACTTAGCTACTAATTCAGCAAGCTAGCTAACATGATCTGTATGGAAATGCTTCTGCAAATATAAACGCCAGCACGCTCTGTCACAACACGTTACTGCATAAACCGTTTGAACAGACAACATAAACAGTGCTAACTATGCATTAACTAGATAAATAAAACGGTGCAAGGTTTGCTACCTGTGTTGGCCAGTTTCTACCAAAATGCTGGAACAACAACAACCAGCATGGGACTTTGGTTTGCTAGCTACCTACCTAATGATGCATTTGCAGGATAACGCACGGGCCTTGACGTTAAAAACTCGAGATTTTTTTTTTTACAGTTTAGTCGCATCAGTGTTGTTTTGAAGAATAGCTACGTTAGCTAACTGCGCAGCAAGCATGCCCCTCAAATCCTAGACGAGCCAGCTACCTTTTTGCTCAGCTAAGAAATAAGTTATCTAATTCATATATATGCTAACCAAACTCGAGCTGTTTCATGACAAACACATTTTACTGCGCAACTACCACTGGAGTATCATTTACAAACAATCCACATCCTGCAGGTGGAATTAATTTCTGAAACAGGTTAGCCTGAGTGCACTGTTGGGTGATATACAGTACATATCCAATGCATGATTAACCTGTCCAATAATCATGCATTGGATATGTGCATGTTTGCAGTGGGTTCTGTTGCCGTCTAAATTGATCACAACAGGACAGGTACCATGTTGACCCTCATCATGCTGTTGTTACCAAGCTGGCTAGGTTTTTGCAGGTTAAGAAAAAAAAAAAAAAACGCAATACCAATTTGTGAGTGTGAACCTCACCTTCTTTCTTCGGAGGTACTGGAGCCTGAGGTTCATCTTTTTTGTCAAGGAGCGGATTCTTCCTGTCCTTCTGTGACTCTTTCTTGGGCTGCTTGGCAGCTTGGGCTGCAGACTTGGTGATACTAGCTGCGGCCGCCTCTTTCTTCTTGTTCTCCGCCGCCTTTAACACCTCGAACGGATCTGATTCATCATCCAATAGCTGGTCAAACCGATTCGTTACGACGCAGCCGAAGCCTTCTTGCAGTTGTCCGGGCATGATGGCGCCCCTTCAGCGGGATTTACCTCCGATTCTACGAGGCTGGGTGCGAACAATTCGCTAGATACTGCCACAAGATGGCTGGGAAATGTACCCCTTCTCTTCCGGCGCGAGGAATATCCGGGACATTCAGTAGTGCGCCATGTGATATGGGGTATGTACTTGTCTTGCCAAGCAGGGTGTCAAACTATGCTGTTTGTAAACACATGCACATTTTCTCACGTGTCAGAAGGTGATAACTGTTGAATTATTCCTATATCGCGCATTAGCCATTAAATATAATTGATACGTTAATTGACAAAAACAAAATGCCTATGCACTGTAGGTCGGTAACAATAAATATACTGATGACCAATAAAAACCTTTATTTCCTTATTGTTTAGAAGAGAATAATAAATACCCAATATGCAGTTAATGCTTTTCAGGAAATGAAGAGAAGAGAGAGAGGGAAGAGGGGACCTTTTTCCAAGTGAAGCATTTCCTAATCCCAATATACAGCAGCTCTCTCTGTGTGTGTTCTGAAGATTAAGGAGGATTTATAGGTTTATAAAAAGCAGAAAATAAACTTGTGTGTAGAGGGCGGGCAGGGAAATGTTGTGAACTAATGGTAGTGTTATGCAGCTGTCTATTTACAAGCATTTCGCTACACCCGCAATAACATCTGCTAAATATGTGTGTGACCAATACAATTTGAGTTGATTTTATCTGACTAGTCACTTCTCTGTAACCTATCAGAATGGGAAGTTTGGGAACTCAACCATCCAGCCAAACACAGCTGTTGGCGACAAGGTCACATATTGGATGCCAAGTTAATTTAGCTTTTATAATTTTCTATTCTATGAATACAGTATCTTTGTAATAGTTTAGCCCCTGTAGAAGGTATCATACTATTTGTGTGTACATAAGTCTACTACAGAGTTTTAAGGCATGAGCAAGACACTCACATGACTCAACTGTGACAAAGCAATTTGGCAAGCAAATGCCTCTCCTCATAACGCCCTAAAGTGGTGTCAATGAAATGTGTGCCATGTACAATATCGGTGACATTACAAGCATCTTGCACCAATAAACGTATTGGAAGTATCCGCTTCATGTTGGAACTGGCATTATATCCTATGTGCTACTGTATTTCTCTTTAGACCTACAGTACAATATGACTCACATTTTACCCGAGACCCATTTTAGTAGTGGGATATTACTCCTATATTAGCCTCATTGTTGAAAATACTGTTACATTTGGTGTGAGTGACACTATCCATCACCACATCATCTTTTATGAATGAAGTGACATAACAAAAGGAGCACATATAACTGGCTTGAGATAATTGGTGTGGGCCTAAGGCAAACCACGCCACCCAAATAACCCTAATCATGGTTTGTAAGGCTACACCACACCACAGCAACCTGTGTGTGTCACATGATACAGGTATCAGGTAACAACAGGGCTGGTGTCTTTGTTACACCAGTAAACTAGGCCTACACAGTTCACATGCTCTGCAAAACAGACAAGACCAACTGCTGTTGCCCTGTTGTTGAACAATTCAACCTGTGAAATATCCATTTGAACACGTTCTAATTTGGCCATGTTGATTTTAGACTTTGACTACACTCACTGCCTTCAGAAAGTATTCAAACTCTTGACTTATTCCACATTTTGTTGTGTTACAGCCTGAAGAAAAATTGATTAAAAAGTTTTGGTTTTCCCTCACCCATCTATACACAATACCCTATAATGACAAAGTGAAACCATGTTTTTAGAATTTTTTTGCAAATTTCTTGAAAATGAAATTACAGAAATATCTCATTTGCATAAGTATGTAGAAACACCTTTGGCAGCGATTACTGCTGTGATTCTTTCCGGGTAAGTTTCTAAGAGCTTTCCACACCTGGATTGTGCAACATTTGCCCATTAATAGTTTCAAAATTCTTCAAGCTCTGTCAAATTGGTTGTTAATCATTGCTAGACAACCATTTTCAGGTCTTGCCATAGAGTTTCAAGTAGATTTATGTCAAAACTGTAACTCGGCCACTCCGGAAGATTCACTGTTTTCTTGGTAAGCAACTCCAGTGTAGATTTGGCCTTAAGTGTTAGGTTATTGTCCTGCTGAAAGGCAAATTCATCTCCCAGTGTCTGGTGGAAAGCAGACAGAACCAGGTTTTCCTCTAGAATTTTGCCTGTGCTTAGCTCCATTCCGTTGATGTTTTACCCTGAAAAAAACTCCCCAGTCCTTAACAATTACAAGCATACCCATGACATAATCAGCCACCATTATGCTTGAAAATGTTGAGAGTGGTACTCAGTAATATGTTGTATTGGATTTGCCACAAACACAACACTGTGTTCAGGACATTGCAGTACTACTTTAGTGCCCTGTTGCAAACAGGATGCATGTTTTGGAATATTTTTAATTCTGTCAATTAGGTTAGTATTGTTGAGTAACTACAATGTTGTTGATCCATCGTCAGTTTTATCCTATCACAGCCATTAAACTCTAACTGATTTCAAGTCACCATTGGTCTCATGGTGAAATCTCATGGAAGGACGCCTGTATCTTTGTAGTGACTGGGGCCTCCCGAGTGGTGAAGTGGTCTAAGACACTGCATCGCAAATTCCAGGCTGTGTCACAGCCGGCCACGACCAGGAGACCCATGAGGCGGCACACAATTTGCCCAGCGTCATCTGGGTTAGGGGAGGGTTTGGCCGGCCGGGATGTCCTTGTCCCATCGCGTTCTAGCGACTCCTGTGGTGGGCAGGGTGCAAGCACGCTGACACGGTCGCCAGACGTACGGTGTTTCCTCCAACACATCGGTGTGGCTGGCTTCTGGGATAAGCAGGCATTGTGTCAAGAAGCGAGGTCGTGTTTCGGAGGACACATGGCTCTCAACCTTCACCTCTCCCTAGTCTGTATGGGAGTTGCAGCGATGGGACAAGACTACAACTACAAATTGGAGAGAGAAAAAAAAGAGAAACAGACAAAATAAACATTATTTGTAGTGACTGGGTGTATTGATACACCATCCAAAGTGTAATTAACAACTTCACCATGCTCAAAGGGATATGCAATGTCTGTTTTTTTACCCATCTACCAATTGGTGCCCTTCTTTGCGAGGCATTCATAAACCTCCCTGGTCTTTGTGGTTCAATCTGTTTGAAATTCACTGCTCGACTGAATGTGTGGGGTACAGAAATGAGGTATTCATAAAAAAAATCATGTTCAACACTATTATTGCACACATGCAACTTATTAAGTGACTTGTTAAGCAACATTTTACTCCTGAACGTATTTAGTCTTGCCATAACAAAGGGGTTGAATACTTATTGACTCAAGACATTCCAGCTTTTCATTTTTTTATTAATTTGTAAACATTTCTATAAACATAATTCCACTTTGACATTATAGGGTATTGTGTGACACAATATCTCAATTTAGTCATTTTTCAATTCAGGCTGTAACACAACACAATTTGGAAAAGGTTACGAAAGGCACTGCAGATAAGAACACGTCAGAAATTGAGCCAAAGTCAGCATTAGCTTGAAGAGTGGTGGCGTCGATCAACGTTTCATTCAAACAAGCTACACATTAAATAATGCAAATAAATCTTTCATTTTAAACTTTCATTTCAATAAAAGTTCAACAGCTCACAACTCTTCATCTTACCAAGCAAACACAAAGGAATGCTTTGCCTAGTTCTGGTCAGTTATTGCTATTTGTGCTTGATAATTCACAAATGCTCTTGACAGACTACCACCTTTAGCTCCTTGAGTTAGCAGCAGGAATGTACCCATGGTCCCCTTCTGAGACATTAACAAATGTCCATTAACCATTTCAGGTGCATCAGTTTCAGTATTTGCTTTTAGTGTTTCAGTGTATTTCAGTATTCAAGTTGCAGTCTCTGTTTTAATATATTCTTTAAACCATATTGTATCTACTTGAGTGCCTACTGTACATGTTCCTGTCATAGTCACAAAAGGAACAGCACTTGTGTAGCCTAGCTAGCGTACTCTAACCAAGATCAAATTATGAAGTGCTTGAAAAATGGGAAACCTCTACTCAACTAGGGAGGCTATTGAAAATGATGGCTGATAAAAAGTCAATGCATACAGCTGATTCTATAGAGTATTCACTCAAATAGAGCGACATAATTCAAACCACTACTCGTTCCTCATGGCTATGGTCAACTTATACAGAGCATACCATTTCTCTTCATTCACACTGAGTAAAACACACTGAATAAAACAGTTTCGTTTATATACAGTGCTTTCGGAAAGTATTCAGACCCCTTGACTTTTTCCAAATTTTGTTCGGTTACAACCTTATTCTAACATTTATTAAATAGTTTTTTCCCCTCATCAATCTACACACAATTCCCCATAATCACAAAGCAAAAACAGGTTTTTAGATTTTGTTGCTAATTAAAATATCACATTTACATAAGTATTCAGACCCTTTACTCAGTACTTTGTTGATGCACCTTTGGCAGCAATTACAGCCTCGAATCGTCTTGGGTATGACGCTACAGTCTTTGCACATCTGTATTTGGGGTGTTTCTCCCATTCTTCTTTTCAGATTCTCTCAAGCTCTGTCAGGTTGGATGGGGAGCGTTGCTGCATGGATATTTTTAGGTCTCTCCAGAGATGTTCGATCGGGTTCAAATCCAGGCTCTGGCTGGGCCCCTCAAGGACATTCAGAGACTT
The DNA here is from genome assembly GCF_016432855.1 of Salvelinus namaycush. NCBI lineage: Eukaryota > Metazoa > Chordata > Actinopteri > Salmoniformes > Salmonidae > Salvelinus > Salvelinus namaycush. The sequence goes on from NC_052317.1 coordinate 7,317,404, forward strand.
GTCCCGAAGCCACTCCTGCGTTGTCTTGGCTGTGTGCTTAGGGTCGTTGTCTTGTTGGAAGGTGAACCATTGCCCTAGTCTGAGGTCCTGAGCGCTCTGGATCAGGTTTTCATCAAGGATCCATCTCTCTGTACTTTGCTCCGTTCATCTTTTCCTCGATCCTGACTAGTCTCCCATTCCCTGCCGCTGAAAAACATCGCCACAGCATGATGCTGCTACCACGCTTCACCGTAGGAATGGTGCCAGGTTTCCTCCAGACGTAACTCTTGGCATTCAGGCCAAAGAGTTCAATCCTAGTTTCATCAGACCAGAGAATCATGTTTCTCATGTTCTGAGTTTAGGTGCCATTTGGCAAACTCAAAGTGGGCTGTCATGTGCCTTTTACTGAGGAGTGGCTTCCGTCTGGGCACTCTACCATCAAGGCCTGATTGGTGGAGTGCTGCATAGATGGTTGTCCTTCTGGAAGGTTCTCCCATTTCCACAGAGGAACTCTGGAGCTCTGTCAGAGTGACCATCAGGTTCTTGGTCACCTCCCTGACCAAGGCCATTCTCCCCCTATTGCTCAGTTTGGCCAGGCTGCCAGCTCTAGGAAGAGTCTTGGTGGTTTCAAACTTTTTCTATTTAAGAATGATGGAGGCCACTGTGTTCTTGGGGACCTTCAATGCTGCAGAAATGTTTTGGTACCCTTCCTCAGATCTGTGCCTTGACACAATCCTGTCTCGGAGCTCTACAGACAATTCCTTTAACCTCATGGCTTGGTTTTTGCTCTGACATGCACTGTCAACTGTGGGACCTTATATAGACAGGTGTGTGCCTTTCCAAATCATGTCCAATCAATTGAATTTACCACAGGCCGACTCCAATCAAGTTGTAGAAATCTCAAGGATGATCAATGGAAACAGGATACACCTGCTCTCAATTGAGTCACATAGCAAAGGGTCTGAATACTTTTGTAAATAAGTATTTGGTATTTGTTTTTATTTTTTAATACATTTGCAAACAATTAAAAAAAATCTGTTTTCACTTTGTCATTATGTTGTATTATGTGTAGATTGCTGAGGATTTTTTAAATGTATTTAATCCATTTTAGAATAAGGCTGTACCGTAACAATGTGTAAAAAGTCAAGCGGTCGGAGTACTTTCCAAAGGCACTGTAGATTATATGCTATAGAATAAAAGTTGAGTGATTAGGCCTAAACTAGTCAGTCAAGGAGAATAGCCGTACAAAATACTACTCTGTCTGGTTGAGGTACTTTTTGTAGGCTTGTTCATTGTCATCCTCTTCTTTCAATCTCTTACGAGCAGCTTTTTCCATTTCCAGCAGTTTCACATACAGGGCCTCTGACATGTCGTCATCGATGTCCATCTAAAAACAGAAAACACCAAAGTCATGAGAAAAAGGCTACTTTTTTCTATCAAATAAACCTATTTTTTTTATTTTATTTAACTAGGCAAGTCAGTTAAGAACAAATTCTTATTTACAACGACAGCCTAGGAACAGTGGGTTAACTGTCTTGTTCAGGGCCAGAACGACAGATTTTTACCTTGTCAGCTCGGGGATTCGATCTAACAACCTTTCGGTTACTGGCCCAACGCTCTAACCACTAGGCTACCTGCCGCCCCTAAAGCAAGAACAACCCTATCAGACCGAAACAGTAATATAGAATCTATTCTCAAATTTAATATTATAGATGTTTATCTTGGGGCCTAGCTTTCTATAGTGTTTGCTTACTGCCTTTTGAATATGATTTGGTGGGGGGGGGGGGGGGGGGGTATGATTATATAAAGACCGTGAAAGACACACTCACTTGTCGAGGCTGTGTGTAGTTGCTCCCCATGCCTGACGTCAAACTGTGATACTTTGCCCTCGGATCCAGGGACTCTGGTTTTTTCAGAAACAGCGAGTGCTATTAAAGGCAGGATGACATATCAGATTATGAAATATGACTCAAAGGATGTATTATCTAAACATTTCAAGCTGTTGAGAGTGACATTTTCAACCGTAAGCATCTCCCGGATAAACACACAAAAACCATCAGATAAGCATGGCTAGAGTGATAATGCAGTAATACTATGAATATACCGCAATGTTTGTTGTAAGGACGCAGTTGTAATTAACTGTAAAATACTAAGAAAATACTGATTTCATATTTAAATATTCTTATGCTGTAAAATATCCAATAATTGCCCAAACAGATCAAAGATGCAGAATGTAAAAACAAGTTAATTGATAGTAACATTACATAAAAAAGACGATACATGTTCGGTTACCCGGACACAGATTATGCTTTTTAGTCCAGGAATAAGCTTTTCATCTGTGTCTGGGAAACCAGCCCATAAATATGTATAATATTAGATGTTAATATGTAAATAATACATATCTGAACTGTTTAGATTCGTTTCTGAGAGACACACCAATGCTCCAGCTCCATTGTACGGTGTCAGTGTGAACGTGTTGGTGAAGATTCTTATCTGTTCATAAAGACAAACATGTTAAGTAACAATACAAGTTGTACAAATGAGATTTTCTGATGAAATCACAAGACCACAAAAAATTATGTCAAAACAGTAAAAGAAGACTAAAGAGTGAAACCAACTTACAAGATACATTATAGGCATGATGAGGGTCCAGAAGAAGGAGGGGAGGATGCCATAGGTAAGATTGGTCATCACCAGCCCTGGACAAATCACTGATGAGTACAGCCCCTGTCAATCGTGTAAAAAAACTATTATTATTGATTATCCGATACATGCACTGACTTTTGAGGTAGAGTTTTACTAAATATAAAATTTCATGCAACTTGACATTATGAACAAAGAGAGAGGGCAGCATTCACAATTCCATTAGGATCTAGAATAGACAATCCAGTCTCTCACCAGGCCAGGACCCAGAATGAACCCACCACAACCCACCAGTTGCTCCTGAATTATGATTAAGGGTAAACCGTAGTCCACAGACGCTGAGACGCGATAGTCCGGCATCCCATTGTGACATAGCTACGCTTCTCTTGAGACCAACATCCGTGGGGGACGCACAGCCCGAATGCGTACCTCCCACAATTCCCAACCAATGCGACTCCGGTACGCGTCCTCTATTCATTTGAACGTGTTGACAGTTGGAGAAATTGCTTGAGTTGCTCTGAGAATGTGAAAAGTAAGCCAACGGTCCAATATTCTAGAAGACTGCTGTGCGTACGCATGCAACATTTGGAATATAAAGAAGCCTTTAGGCAAAATGTGCAACTGAATAAGTGTGTACCTAACCTAGTACACATCTCTTGCAAGGAGAGATGGATCTGCCACAACCCACCAGTGGCTCATAGCCCAATACTGCCATGTGTAACTGAGTGAACATTTTGGCTCACCTGGCTGTTGTTGTGTCTGTTGAGGGCAAGGCTGATGAGGTCGGAGGCATACTTGGAGGACGCGTAGGACTCGGTCCCCAGTCTGTGCTGGACATCGTCTAGACTGAAGGCCGAGCGTCTGGCATTGCTGGACGAAGTCCACACTACCCGGGAGGTCTGACCAGTCTGGCAAAGGATAGAGTCTAGCTCCCTGACCTGGAACATAGAGACGGAAAGTATGACTATGTTTGAAGGGACAGATAACCTGGACCAATGAGACAGCAGGGCTCCAGACTGCGACCATTTAATCGCATTTTGCGACCCTCTGACACCGCATTGGTGCGAGCTACACATTGTACATGCTCACCTCACTAAAAACGTCCTATTTTTTAGGAGGCTAAAACCATGAGTTGGTCAAACAGTAAATTCTCATTATTCCTGTAATGAAAGTCTCCATCCTGCCGCTGTACCTGTTTTTCAGGGGCCTGCTGCTGAGTCGAGCGAGCCACTACTTTCCCGGAGTAAAAAATGCTCAGAAAAAAGAAAAAGAAAAAGGATTTCTGATTGTATAACATTTAAAAATCCAATTGCGGGGAAAACAGGGGGACCATTAGGCGATGCGAGCATGGGCAAGGGAGTGTGAACAGTGCGGAACCTAAGTTGGGGAAAGCTTAACTTTATGCAAATACTCTGTGATATTGCGGCACTATTGAACAATCGAAGTTCACTGTAGCTTCCAGCCACTACTGGATTGCTAGCACCCACAGGAGGGCGTAGCGAGACGAAATACAAGCGCTAGTTAAATTCATTTTGGCTACTAGCAGTAGGTATTATATTTAGTTAGTGATCCAGCTAATGTGTTTTGGGTTTCTAACAGTAAAATATAACAACAATAGCAACAATTCTTTTTAAAATTAAGCACATTAATCCATTTTACAACCGGTGTAGCCTACATATACAGTGCATTCAGAAAGTATTCAGACCCCTTGACTTTTTCCACATTTTATTACGTTATAGCCTCATTCTAAAATTGATTAAATAAATAGATATGTTTCTACAGCATGATTGGAGTCCACCTGTGGTAAATTCAATTGATTGGACATGATTTGGAAAGGCACACACCTGTCTATATAAGGTCCCACAGTAGACAGTGCATGTCAGAGCAAAAACCAAGCCATGAGGTCGAAGGAATTGTCTGTAGAGCTCCGAGACAGGATTGTGTCAAGGCACAGATCTGGGGAAAGGTATCAAAAAATGTCTGCTGCATTGAAGGTCCCCAAGAACACAGTGGCCTCCATCATTCTTAAACGGAAGAAGTTTGTAACCACCAAGACTCTTCCTAGAGCTGGCCACTCAGCCAAATTGAGCAATCTGGGGAGAAGGGCTTTGGTCAGGAAAGTGATCAAGAACTCGATGGTCACTCTGACAGAGGACAGAACCTTCCAGAAGGACAACCATCTCTGCAGCACTCCACGAATCAACCATCTCTGCAGCACTCCACCAATGGTAGAGTGGCCAGACGGAAGCCACTGCTCAGTAAAAGGCACATGACAGCCCGCTTGGAGTTTGCCAAAAGGCACCTAAAAGACTCTCCGACCATGGGAAACCAAGATTGAACTCTTTGGCCTGAATGTGTCACATCTGGATGAAACCTGGCACCATCCATATGGTGAAGCATGGTGGTGGCAGCATCATGCTGTAGGGGTGTTTTTCAGCGGCAGGGACTGGGAGACTAGTCAGGATCGAGGGAAAAGATGAACAGAGCAAAGCACAAAAAGGAAGCCTTGATGAAAACCTGTTCCAGAGACCTGAAAATAGCTACGCTCCCCATCCAACCTGAGAAAGTCCCCAAATACAGGTGTGCCATGCTTGTAGCGGCATACCCAAGAACTGAAGCCACTGCCGGCGGCGTGTGAGTTTCTAGTTTTGGGAAGCACATTTTTACAATACAAATGCACCTTTATAATAAAGCATTCCATGCATCATGGCATTTGCAGACTTATGTAAGATAGCCTACTATTCACAATGTGATGAGTAGATTGGATAGTCATAATTTAGGCTAATAACAGAACTCCAATCACTGTTTGAAAAAAAGCGTTCAATGCATGGCTGAGCACGTATTGCGTAGACCTAGGCGAGATCAGATATATTTCTTCTTTCTTTGCATGGGAAAAATGTGGCATTTTAAACATATTTCATGCAATTCTACTACATTTTATATGACTGGAGACATTAGCAGAATATTTTTTATTACAACAAATTACAAGGTAGCCTACTGTCGTGGCAGATGATGTTATTTTCATCATATGCTTGTGAGATACTTGTCATTAGAATGGTGCCCTTTGGCAGTGCATTTTCCCCTTCTGTGATAGGCCTTAGTAACTTGGGGCCAGAGAGGGGAGAGGTCAGGCTTGTCTTCATAAGTCAATGTATATGTTAAACCATGTGGTGTTATGTAGAATATCAGAAGGGGAGGAGGACAGAATGGAACGTTGTTTTCTTATGAATGTGTCTAACTATTCCTAAACCATGTGACGGGATGGCGTTATTAATGGGGAACCAGTTAGTTATCTCATACAATGTCTGTACGCCAGTCACTCCCTACTTTTCTCACAGGGGGAAGGAGTTTGGCAGTGTTTGGAACCATTGTATTTCCCCTCTGAGGTTGCCCTTATCTTGATCTAGAATATGACCTAAGAGGCTCACTGTTTTTTCTGAGCTTATCCAGGAGGGGGTGTATTTGAGATGGGAGTATCTCAAATGACAATTGATATATGCCATTGGATGAGGTAAGGTTTTGGTAGACAGTGAAGTACCAAGCATGAGATTGAAACCTTGTCTTGGGAGATCAAACTGAACGATGGTTTATAGCTGATGCTGTCTAGCGATAGGATACTCCTCTTTCGGGTAAAGGATTCTTTGTAAGTTGAGAGGGGTGTATCTTGGCTATAAATGAAACTAAGAATTGTTTTGTAAGCACTCTCAGAGAATTAATTTATAGACACTGAATTGATCGGAGAGTCAAAAATAGGGCTTTGGTGAAGCTTATATATATATTAAAGATGTACTTTATAATTTAACTCTGACTTGTGTGTGGTTGGCTCTCTCTTTATTGAGTAATACAGGAAATTACCACGACACTACTCTGCTGACACTGACAAACAGATCAATAAAAATGACGTTGTCCATATAATAGGCCTACAAGAAGGGGAGACAAATAGAATATGACGTCCATCTAGTCTCTTCATTGTCTTATATTTACAGCAATGACCATTTGCTTTCCAAACAATGTTTTCCCTCGATTCTATTATGCCTGGCTTGGCCTCTCTACTTTTCACAGACAGTCACAACTAAACAATAACCTGACCCATATAGGCTAATTAGGCTATATCATTTTGGCAATTTAATTCAATTTACTTTAGGGAAAGCTTAGCTTCCCCTAGTCTTATGGACGCACTGCCTATGCCTGCATATTAAATAACGTACTACATAACCTCCATTTGCTATGTGCAGGCTACGGATAAAAAAAAAAATTGTGGGCCATTCTAAATAAAAAATAATTACACACATACATTACCGTTCAAAAGTTTGGGGTCACTTAGAAATGTCCTTGTTTTTTAAAGAAAAGCACAGCAGTCATTTACAACATTAACAATGTCTACACTGTATTTCTGATCAATTTGATGTTATTTTAAAAATGGACAAAAAAAAAAAAAGTGCTTTTCTTTCAAAAACAAGGACATTTCTAAGTGACCCCAAACTTTTGAACGGTAGCGTATATTAGTAGGCTATATGTAAAGACCAGATTGAAGATTGAGAATAGTCTGATGGGTGTGAATATTATCAAGTGCTTGTCAAATTGTGAATGAGAGACTGATGAAGTGTGTGCAGCCTGCGCAAGAAATAGAGCAGAGCTTATGCCTCTTATCATTAGAATCGCATCATGCAGCCTTAGAATGTATAAAAAATCTAAACACATAGCCTAACATTTGTATCACAACTAAATTTCAATAAATAACTGTAAATAAAGCATATAGGAGGAACTGTTTCTTTGTTAACCACTCAACACAGAATAGCCGCATTTGTGCAGTCCCTCGGAAATTATTTGAAGCCTACCCTTTATAGGAACACTACATGACCAAAAGTATGTGGACACCTGCTCGTTGAACATATCATTCCAAAATCCTGGGCATTAACATGGAGTTGGTTAACCCTTTGCTGCTATAACAGCCTCCATGTTGGAACATTGCTGCGGGGACTTGTTTCCATTCAGCCACAAGAGAATAGGTGAGGTCGGGCACTGATTTTTGGTGATTAGAACAGACTTGCAGTCGGCGTTCGATGGGGTTGAGGTCAGGGCTCTGTGCAGGCCAGTCAAGTTCTTCCACACTGATCAACAAAACATTTCTGTATGGACCTCACTTTGTGCTCGGGGGCATTGTCATGCTGAAACTGTTGCCACAAAGTTGGAAGCACAGAATCGTCTAGAATGTAATTGTATGCTGTAGCGTTACGATTTCCCTTCACAGGAACTAAGGGGCCTAGACCGAACCATGAAAAACAGCCCCAGACCATATTCCTCCTCCACCAAACTTTACAGTTGGCACGATGAATTCGGGCAGGTAGCGTTCTCCTGGCATTCGCCAAACCCAGATTCGTCCGTCGGACTGGCAGATGGTGTAGCTAATTTATCACTTTTCCACTGCTCCAGAATCCAAATTGGCATTGCGCTTGGTGATCTTAGGCTTATTGGCCATGGAAACCCATTTCATGAAGCTCCTGACAAACAGTTATTGTGCTGACGTTGCTTCCAGAGGAAGTTTGTGAGTGCTGCAACCGAGTTTATACACCTGTCAGCAACGGGTGTGGCTGAAATAGCCGAATCCAATCATTTGATGGGGTGTCCACATACTTTTGTATATATATATATATGTGTGTACAGTGCATTCAAAACCTATTCAGACCCCTTGACTTTTTCAACATTTTGTTAGGAAACAGGCTTATTCTAAAATTGATTTAAAAAATGTTTATCATTAATCTACACACAATACCCCTTCATGACAAAGGGAAAACAGGTTTTAAGAAATGTTTGCAAATGTATTAAAAATAAAAAAATAAAATACTTTATTCATGTAAGTATTCAGAGCCTTTGCGATGAGACTCGAAATTGAGCTCCGGTGCATCCTGTTTCCATTGATCATCCTTGAGATGTTTATACAACTTGATTGGAGTCCACCTGTGGTAAATTCATTTGATGGGCATGATTTGGAGAGGCACACACCTGTCTATATAAAAAGGTCCCACAGTTGAGGATTTGTTTTATTTTTATTTTAGAATAAGGCTGTAACATAACAAAATATGGAAAAAGTTAAGGGGTCTGAATACTTTCCAAATGCACTGTATGTGCAATTGTAGGCCTATTCTTCATACTATAAAATAACGTAAAATAATGCCATGGAATTCTAAGCAAATATTGTCTGCTAAATGAACTTTTGTAGCCCTTAGCCATATGGCATAGCCAGCTCAGGGCCTAACATAAGGACAACTCAGAATATGCTATATGCTGTTCTTCATATGTTATTCTTCTTCTACATTTTCTTAATAAACTCAGCAAAAAAAGAAAAGTCCCTTTTTCAGGACCCTGTCTTTCAAAGATAATTCGTAAAAATCCAAATAACTTCACAGATCTTCATTGTAAAGGGTTAAAAACACAGTTTCCCATGCTTGTTCAATGAACCATAAACAATTAACGAACATGCACCTGTGGAACGGTCGTTAAGACACTAACAGCTTACAGACGGTAGGCAATTAAGGTCACAGTTATGAAAACTTAGGACACTAAAGAGGCCTTCTACTGACTCTGAAAAACACCAAAAGAAAGATGCACAGGGTCACTGCTCATCTGCGTGAACGTGCCTTAGGCATGCTGCAAGGAGGCAGATGTGGCCAGTGCTCAGACTGTCCGCAATAGGCTGAGAGAGGCTGGACTGAGGGCTCTTAGGCCTGTTGTAAGGCAGGTCCTCACCAGACATCACCGCCAACAACGTCGCCTATGCGCACAAACCCACTGTCGCTGGACCAGACAGGACTGGCAAAAAGTGCTCTTCACTGACGAGTCGCGGTTTTGTCTCACCGGGGGTGATGGTCAGATTCGCATTTATCGTCGAAGGAATGAGTGTTACACCGAGGACTGTACTCTGGAGCGGGATCGATTAGGAGGTGGAGGGTCCGTCATGGTCTGGGGTGGTGTGTCACAGCATCATCGGACTGAGCTTGTTGTCATTGCAGGCAATCTCAACGCTGTGCGTTACAGGGAAGACATCCTCCTCCCTCATGTGGTACCCTTCCTGCAGGCTCATCCTGTCATGACAATGCCACCAGCCATACTGCTCGTTCTGTGCATGATTTCCTGCAAGACAGGAATGTCAGTGTTCTGCCATGGCCAGCGAAGAGCCCGGATCTCAATCCCATTGAGCACGTCTGAGACCTGTTGGATCGGAGGGTGAGGGCTAGGGCCATTCCCCCAGAAATGTCCGGGAACTTGCGGGTGCCTTGGTGGAAGAGTGGGGTAACATCTCACAGGAAGAACTGGCAAATCTGGTGCAGTCCATGAGGAGGAGATGCATTGCAGTACTTAATGCAGCTGGTGGCCACACCAGATACTGACTATTACTTTTGATTTTGACCCCCCCTTTGATCAGGGACACATTATTCAATTTACGTTAGTCACATGTCTGTGGAACTTGTTCAGTTTATGTCTGTTGTTGAATCTTGTTATGTTCATACAAATATTTACACGTTAAGTTTGCTGAAAATAAACGCAGTTGACAGTGAGGACGTTTCTTTTTTTGCTGAGTTTATCATGTTTCTTTAGACCTGCCTAAAATAAATAGATTTATTGTGATGGTGTGGGCTATATTAAATGGATTTATTAGACTTCATTTTTTTAATGTAGATGTTCCCAAGGTCCGCATCAATGGCTTGTAGGCTATGCGTGAAAGCCAGGAGATGCTAAATGTGTTTATGTTTAATTAACGGTTCATTACCATGAGATTGGCAGCTATTTGCATGGCAATCACCGGCTGACAAAATGTAATGACTGCCACAGCCCTATTACCATCTCAGTAATGATACCAATTTGTTTCTATTGCGTGACGCTGCAAAATATTTGTGTGCGACCAAATCATGGGCTGTTGTCACAAACTGAAAAACTTGGAAAATGTTAGTCTGGAGACCTGGACAGGTACGATTACTCTCTCATATACGGTAGGTTTAATTTGGACTTGACTTTTTCTTATCTTTTTTTGTCTTTGTGTCTTGTGGAAAATGAATAAAATTCGTGTTCAATTGGGAATCAAGAAATATTATGAGTGAAATTACCCCAAGAACTATGAAAAAGTACATGAAAGTAAACATAGCTAATGAATGCCTGGTTTGATTGAATTCCAGCCCTTGCCTGTCATCTGGCGTGTCCTATCACTGAGACTGTCTAATGCCAGTCCAAGGGACTAGAGAGTAAGGTGCATGGACGGTACAGCATGGAAACAAAATGGACAAGATAGAAACAAACGTTTAATAGTTAATGGCATGAGTCTGTAGAGGTTACTACCTGTTACAGTGAGCTGGGTATCATTTTCTCTGTGGTTCTGAAAAGTAGATGAGTTTTTAAAGTTTCCAATACCTTTGTGGTTTTCCTCTAACAAAGGGGCCAACTCAAAAAACAACTTTTATCTGGTTGAAAATGGCCAATGTGGCATCAATAGTAGTCCCAAAATTGGCAAAAAAGTGTTAAGTAGGAGAACTTGAGTCATAATGTCAGTGTTTTCCAAAAAATTGTTCTGTGAGATTTAAGGAATCCCGGACGTCACAGTTTTTCTTGGGTTGGCTTTAGATTTCAATTGTGCCCACATGCCTACTACGAGACCGCTACTTGGCAGCACCCAAAAAAATATATCATTGATTAGGAGCACATCAGCACATGACCCGGCATTTGCAAAGCCATTAGTCACGCAATCCCTTGTTGAAAGTAAAGTGGCTGTATGGGATATGTCAACTATGGTGAGTAAAGAGGAACACACAACCAACATAACACACCTACATCATACCAAAGCCTCAAGACAACTCTCGTTATGGCTTCTATCATTTCTTAATAAGGACGTGCAAAAGTGAGGCGAAATCAGTGAGATAAGCCCACCTTTACGTTTTTCCTCACCATGTGACCATGAAACCTGACAAGGAAAACTCCCGACCCTATCCCTTAGTTGTAACAGGGGCCCGGGTCAGGTTACGTAGGTAAGAAAAAACACCTGGCTCTAACTAGCTTATGTTTTAATTTCCAGGCTCTGTTTCCATTTGAAACAAACCTCTCTGTGTTGAGAAACATTACGATACGATAGGATAAAATACGATAAGTGACTTACCAGCACAAAGTGACCAAAAAGGTTTGTGGCGAACACTTCCTGTAGTCCATCTTTGTTGACATGGTCCTGCTGGGTCAGGAGGCCCTCTGCTGTGGCAAACATTTTGACGACATTGCTGCAGCACAAAGATGACATCACATCAGAGCAGAGGGCAACGCTAAACACTTACTAGACATATATATCTGAAGGGTTAAGTTCAAACTTTTTCAGGGGGTCAAACTGATTTGTACTTGGAGTCTAGTTGTGAGAGAAGTAAAGGTGCCTGGAAGAACCTTATGGGTTGCCACACTGGTGGAACCTTTCCAGTTCAAAAAGGTTCCTTGAGGAACCCCTCTGAAAAGGATATTCGAGGAACCCCTGTGTAAAGTTTAAAACCAGAACCTTTTCGTCATGGGATGGGTTAAATTTTGAACTTTTTTAATAAATTATTGTAGAGATGGCAGCCTATCAGATTGGAGATGTGGCTTATTGGCGTTGTGGCTTTTTGGCCACCCGTAAGGGTAAATGTCATTCCCTTTCATTATGTTAAGTTTCTACAACTTTCCTTGAGTATTTATGCAGATTACATATTAAAATATAATATTAACATTGCTGATTACACATAGTAATACATGTATTTATTTTATTTAACTAGGCAAGTCAGTTAAGAACAAATTACTATTTACAATGAAGGCCTACCCCAGCCAAACCCTAATGACGCTGGGCCAATTGTGCGCAGCCCTATGTCCCAATCACGGACGGTTTTGATACAGCCTGGAATCGAACCAGGGTCTGCAGTGACGCCTCTAGCACTGAGATGCAGTGCCTTAGACCGCTGCGCCACTCGGGAGCCAAAAGAACCTTATAAAGTGGTAACTACTCCAACTTCGGGATTTGCATAGGCTCTTGAGGAACTCATACACCTCTGTTAGCCTCATTGAAACTACAAAACCGCAGTGCCTGTTAATCTATCACCGAATCACAGCCTACTTCGCCAAATGGGTGATGATTTAACAAGCGCATTCGCCAAAAAAGCACTGTTGTTGCACCAATGTACCTAACCATAAACATCAACGCCTTAATTAAAATCAATACACAAGTATATATTTTTTAAACCTGCATATTTAGTTAAAAGAAATTCATGTTAGCAGGCAATATTAACTAGGGAAATTGTGTCACTTCTCTTGCGTTCTGTGCAAGCAGAGTCAGGGTATATGCAGCAGTTTGTGCCGCCTGGCTCTTTGCGAACTGTGTGAAGACCATTTCTTCCTAACAAAGATCGTAATTAATTTGCCAGAATTTTACATAATTATGACATAACATTGAAAGTTGTGTAATGTAACAGGAATATTTAGACTTATGGATGCCACCCGTTCGATAAAATACGGAACGGTTCCGTATTTCACTGAAAGAATAAACATTTTGTTTTCGAAATGATAGTTTCCAGATATGACCATATTAATGACCTAAGGCTCGTATTTCTGTGTGTTTATTATATTATAATTAAGTCTATGATTTGATAGAGCAGTCTGACTGTGCTGTGGTAGGCAGCAGCAGGCTCGTAAGCATTCATTCAAACAGCACTTTCCTGCGTTTGCCAGCAGCTCTTCGCAATGCTTGAAGCACAGCGCTGTTTATGACTTCAAGCCTATCAACTACCAAGATTAGGCTGGCAATACTAAAGTGCCTATAAGAACATCCAATAGTCAAAGGTATATGAAATACAAATGGTAGAGAGAGAAATAGTCCTACAATTCCTATAATAACTACAACCTAAAACGTCTTAACTGGGAATATTGAAGACTCATGTTAAAAGGAATCACCAGCTTTCATATGTTCTCATGTTCTGAGCAAGGAACTTAAACATTAGCTTTTTTACATGGCACATATTGCACTTTTACTTTCTTCTCCAACACTGTGTTTTTGCATTATTTAAACCAAATTGAACATGTTTCATTATTTATTTGAGACTAAATTGATTTTGATTTATGTGTTATATTAAGTTAAAATAAGTGTTCATTCAGTATTGTTGTAATTGTCATAATTACAAATATATATATATATATAAAAAAAGAATACATATACATATATATATTTTTAAAAAAGAAATCGGCCGATTTAAATAGGTATCAGCTTTTTTTGGTCCTCCAATAAATCGGTATCGGCGTTGAAAAATCATCATCGGTCGACCTCTAGTACAGGTGCATCAATGCTGGGACCGAGAGACTGAAAAACAGCTTCTTACTCAAGGCCATCAGACTGCTAAACAGCGATCACTAACTCAGAGAGGCTGCTGCCTACATTGAGACCCTATCACTGGCCACTTTAATAACTAGTCACTTTAAATAATGCCACTTTAATAATGTTTACATACAGTTGAAGTCGGAAGTTTACATACACCTAAGCCAAATACTTTTAAACTCAGTTTATCCACAATTCCTGACATTTAATCCTAGTAAAAATTCCCTGTCTTAGGTTTGTTAGGATCACCACTTTATTTTAAGAATGTGAAATGTCAGAATAATAGTAGAGAAAATGATTCATTTCAGCTTTTATTTCTTTCATCACATTCCCAGTGGGTCAGAAGTTTACACACACTCAATTAGTATTTGGTAGCATTGCCTTTAAATTGTTTAACTTGGGTCAAACGTTTCGCTTCCCACAATAAGTTGGGTGAATTTTGGCCCATTCCTCCTGACAGAGCTGGTGTAACTGCGTCAGGTTTGTAGGCCTCCTTGCTCGCACACGATTTTTCAGTTCTACCCACACATTTTCTATAGGATTGAGGTCAGGGCTTTGTGATGTCCACTCCAATACCTTGACTTTGTTGTCCTTAAGCCATTTTTCCACAACTTTGGAAGTATGCTTGGGGTCATTGTCCATTTGGAAGACCCATTTGCGACCAAGCTTTAACTTCCTGACTGATGTCTTGAGATGTTGCTTCAACATATTCACATAATTTTCCTTCCTCATGACGCCATCTATTTGTGAAGTGCACCCCCACAACATGATGCTGCCACCCCGTGCTTCACAGTTGGGATGGTGTTCTTCGGCTTGCAAGCTTCCCCCTTTTTGCTCCAAACATAACGATGGTCATTATGGCCAAACAGTTCTATTTTTGTTTCATCAGACCAGAGGACATTTCTCCAAAAAGTACGATCTTTGTCCCCATGTGCAGTTGCAAACCGTAGTCTGGCTTTTGTATGGCGGTTTTGGAGCAGTGGCTTCTTCCTTGCTGAGCGACCTTTCAGGTTATTTCAATATAGGACTCGTTTTACTGTGGATATAGATACTTTTGTACCCGTTTCCTCCAGCATCTTCACAAGGTCCTTTGCTGTTGTTCAGGGATTGATTTGCACTTTTCGCACCAAAGTACATTCATCTCTAGGAGACAGAACACTTCTCCTTTCTGAGCGGTATGACGGCTGTGTGGTCCCATGGTGTTCATACTTGCGTACTATTGTTGTACAGATGAACGTGGTACCTTCAGGCGTTTGGCAATTGCCCCCAAGAATGAACCAGACTTGTGGAGGTCTACAATTATTAGGTCGTGGCTGATTTCTTTTGATTTTCCCATGATGTCAAGAAAAGAAGCACTGAGTTTGAAGGTAGGCCTCCAATTGACTCAAATGATGTCAATTAGCCTATCAGAAGCTTCTAAAGCCATGACATCATTTTCTGGAAATTTCCGAGCTGTAGTCAACTTACTGTATGCAAACTTTTGACCCACTGGAATTGTGATGCAGTGAATTATAAGTTGGAAAAATTACTTGTGTCATGCACAAAGTAGATGTCCTAACCGACTTGCCAAAACTATAGTTTGTTAACAAGAAATTTGTGGAGTGGTTGAAAAACGAGTTATAAAACATTAATCATATGTATATACTGTATTTTATACCATCTATTGGACCTTGCCTATGCCACTCGGCCATCACTCGGCCATCGCTCATCCATATATTTATATGTACATACACTGTTGGAACTAGAAGCACAAGCATTTCTCTACACTCTGTTGGGTTCTGAGAATATGAAATATACTTATTCATGTCACGGATGGAGTGCTGAGGTTTAGAGGGTCTACACCAGAAGGTAATGGTTATAGGAGGAAGGTATATAGTGGAGGGTCTACACCAGAAGGTAATGGTTGTAGGAGGAAGGTATATAGTGGGTGCAACTAAGCTTGGAATGTGTTGAGTGCAGGAAGTGATTACATGTGGCAGGCATTGATAAGGGGAGAGAGCCGTGGATTAGTGATGGAGGGGGGGTTGAGGTCAGGTCAAATAAAGGAAGAAATAAAAGTTTATGCCCGTATCACTAGTGTCCTTCATAGCAGTAAAGAATGGTGTTTGTATAGATGGGTAGGAGGAGACAGCCTGTGAGGAACGGTTAAATATCAGTGCTTGTGTGAAAATGTTTTTGTCGGAATGCAGCGGTTTTGACCTTGGGCAGAATAAACTTGGTTAAGCTTTCTTAAATGTCCTCTGAGTTTTTACTCCAAGAATTAGAACTGAACAACTCGCATTAACATCTGCTAACCATGTGTACGTGACCAATTTGATGGCAACACAACAGATGAACAGTAATGACATTTACTCTAACAGGTTTCCAAAAAAATATCTATCTTAAAGCCACGCCCCTACTAAGCCACACCTCCACCCCAAGGTTCCTCCAGGAACCCGTTGCTACATTGAACCATTAAAGGTTACTCCAAGAACCCCTCAACTAACCGAAGGTGCAAACATGAACCATTGACTAGAAATGGTTCCTTGAGGAACTGCAGGGGTTCCTTGAGAAATTAAATGGCGCGTGTTGTTTGAGTAGAGTACGGCTTGAAGGCGATTACCTTACCTAGAAAATAGGCCCTTGAAAAAGGCTTTGATGTCAATCTGTGGATTTGGCATGATCCCGGCATTAAGGTATAGGTAGTCAAGTCTGTTGTACCTGTGGAATGAGTATTAGTAAAATTATTTATTGATGTCACATTGAAAAGGATGTAAAGTACGTGTGTGTGTGTGTGTGTCTATACGTATATATGCGTGAGGGGTTAACTGGTTAATGACTATTACTTCTACTGTGTGGCAGCACAAACCACCTAGCGGACAGAGTCCATATCCAGATGTGTTTGTGTGTCTGTGTGTCAGCGTCGGTGCTGTTTATTATATATATATATATATATATAAAAAAAATTATGAGCATGGTCTTATTTCTATTACAGCATATTGGATGACTGTCATTCATTTTCCATTCACCCAGCTCAATGTAACATTGATAGGTTTAGGCTACTACATGATACTTGAATTTTCCCTTTACCCATCATGAGGTTTCTACAACCTAGCCTACGAATGAAAGTTTCTAATGCAGGTGCACATGTCGAGAGACAAATTTGTAGTAATCAAGGTGACAGACAGTGACACATTCAATACCACCTTGCACACTTTTGTCTGCATCTAGCTGATCTAGAATATTCTGGTAGGTTTATCCCATTTTCATTCAGTTTGCTTCCATTTAAGAAAGGTATTTCAACGTGCTCTCCTCCTCTCACCTTTTCCCTTCGCTTGTGGACTTCAGTGCACAACACAACAGCTGCCTGTGACTAGGTGAAAAAACCTTTCCAAGCCAAACCTTCATACCATAACCACCACACACAGCCTACATAATTGTCACTATATTAGCTAAAGTCAACATAGCTACTAGAACTAACACGTTAGTAAACCAGCTACAATCATGTAGTACAGTGTACAGCAAGCGGTTTAGCAGTTACACCTGTGGGCTCAATGGCAATAAATTAATAAACATTTTGTAGAAAATAATTTGTTCAAAACTGTTCAACTATTGTTTTTCTCTGTCTTTGAGTCAACTACTCACCACATTTTACGCACTGCACTGCTAGCTAGCTGTAGCTTATGCTTTCAGTACTAGTTTAATGCTGCAAAAGCTCTGGATAGGTTGGAGGACATCCTTTGGAAGTTGTCATAATTACTGTGTAAGTCTATGGAAGAGGGTAAGAATCATGAGCCTAAAATGTTTTGTATCGAAGTCAAGGTGCTCAGAGGAGGATTGAAAATAGCTGTCCTTCGGCTACACCATGGTGCTACCCCAGAGAGTGCTGTTGAGGCTACTGTAAAACTTCATTGCAAAACAGTGTGTTTTAGTCAGTTATTTGGTGACGTGAATATACTTTGTATAGTTTTATCTAAAAAGCATCACTTTTTTAATGTTTTACTTTTTACATTTTTCTAAAATTCACTGAGTAGGATAGTCCTCCCCTTCCTCCTATGAGGAGCCTCCACTGGTGTGTGTACAGTATGTGTGTGTACGTGTGTGTGAGGTGTTAACAGGGTAATGGTCTGATGGTCTATACCTAGCCTTGACCGTGTGGGCGGCGTGGAGAACCGAGCGGACAGAGCCTACATCCAGGTGCAGCAGGTCTATGTGGGCGTCGGGGTGAGAGGTCAGCAGAGCGGAGCGGGCCGCCTCAGCCCTCTGCATGTTCCTGCAGGCCAGACACAGCTGCAGCCGACTGTCCTCATAGAGCAGCCGCTCACACAGGGCTAGGCCAATGCCACTGTGGAGATGGAGAGGTCATAGATAGGAGATTACATATACTGTAGGAGTAGGACACAAACGCCCTCATGTACACACGTGTTGCATGTGCATGCATTACACGCACACACAAGCTTATTTTAATTCCATAGGTCAACTGTTATTACACAGTCAGTGGACAATCAGTGGATCAGTCAGTTTATGGATTTGTCAGACTAAATGACAACAAGCTGGCTTGAGATAGAGTAACTTGGCTATTAGTGCAATAGCTTCATTACAAGTGAGACATGTGAATGTAACTTGGCAGTATTTCCACTAACAGCAACTTTGTCAACATGTAGCCTACATTTGCCACAATATGACGTTACAACGCCATATTGCGTCAAGTGGTTCTTCATTTGAAACGTTGTTGCAAATGCTTACCCTAACTTTTTTCAAACACATTAATTCTCCGACAATGATTGGCAAAATTGTAACGTTATCGCATTAATAAGGTTATCCTGTCACATCAAGTAGCCTAGACAAGATTAACTGCAGTGACAGTCAGCCGATTTATGAATAATGTACGTTGCCTACCTGTTCGCACCGGTCACTAAAATCACTTTCTCCATGATGGCTCTTCTTCAATTGTAGGAAACTGGTGAATGTTAAAAGATAACAGAAAAGAATACTATCAATGTACAACACTCTGGTCCGATGTTATGAACACAACGATAGCCTATGCAGACACGGCTACATGGTGTGATTGGATGACGACACATCACTGTCGGCCAATCAGATTTAACTACAGAGAGCCAAGCGGATCATCCTTCCCAGCAGCGCAAAATAAAAACATCTCGAATGCGGAGTTTTGTAGGACTACAGAGGAGAGGTGGCAGAGGAAATACACTTTTATTTTCTTTAATCTTTTTGCAAATGCTGTTTAATTTCAAGATCTGAAGCAATTTAAAGACCTCAAAGAGAAATGTAGAACAAGGAATGTAAAATGTGTTTTATTCTATGATCAAAATGCCTTGTCGCAACATTTTGGTTTTACCTAATGCATTTTTTTATTTCAAAAAGTACATTTCTTGCATGTAATTCTTGTGAAGTGCGCATTAGATTTTTGTATTTAAATTTTGCTTGGTATGTAGGCCTATTTAGGCTTTCATGCGCTGGTGGGAAGTGTGAAATTGGGAAGTGCAAATTTGTAAGTCCAACATGGTTGTGTTCAAGTGCTTTTGAAGTCGGAACAATTCTTAAATCAATAAGATTTTAACGTTGCCAATAATAAAGTTAGTTAGCTTAACATAAATGTGTAATTATCAAAGCGGATTTGTTGTAATCTTTTGGGTTGAAAAGGTGAAAGGTGAAACGTCACAACTCAGCAACGACAGAGACGGAAGAGGAAGCGAGACATCCCACTCTTGTCGTTTTTTCTGTTTCAATGGAAGTCAGTGAACTAAGTAGTAGACAGACCCAGCTGCTATCACTATGGAAGAGCCATCCCCTTATTAAGTAAACTGGAACTGGCTATTTATTTTCAGTGGTAAACGGCCTAAGGGAACTATCTTCAATTTTTCCACCATCTTTGCCAAAATTTCATGCCAGTGTCCCACTTGCAATTATGGGCGCGTTTGAGTGGAAAGGCGAATGCAACTGACTGTAGACGACAGTTGAGGACTGAGGTCGGGGGAGGTGTATCTGCGACAGCTGAAAATCTGACACTAATGTGGTCTACCAACAGCAAGGCTCAGATCAACATGGCAGTGTTGCCATTGTTTATAAAAGTTTTACTTTATAATGTTTGTATAAACATGTCTCCAACCCCCATATCACACACTCACAAACTGAAATCATGTGTGTGTACATTGTACAATCAATCAGTGAGCGAGAGCTTCAAATATCACATGAATCTGTATATATCCACTGAATCGCACTTTGGTCACATTCGAGTGGCTCAAACAAAAATACCCTAATGATTGGTTGGCAATTGAGCCTCCCACAATGCAGGCGATGAAGTTGGTGAAGAGCAGCTGCAGAAACTTGTTGTCAAAACTTCATGACCTTTGATCCCATTATTTTTGTAAAGTTCATGCAATCAGCATGTAGGCTCAACATACTTACAAAGACTTGACAAAAATTATCTGATTGAACGCGCCCTACAACTTGGAGGGTTGTTTAAGTAAAACTTCCCAGTCGGAACTCCGAACTTCAGATTACTCTTGACAGCATGAACGCCTCCAATAGTTGTGCAATCGAACTCCATGAATAGAATTAATGCTGCGCTCACCAGCTAGTCGGAGCTAGGAAACTCAGAAATGTCAGACTTGCTAACTGGTTGGACGCGGCAGGTGTATAACCACAACCAGTAAGCAAGTTTAACATTTCTAAGTTTCCTAGTCATGACTAGCACGTGAACGTGGCATTAGCCTGTCGCATGCTTCCCAGTAGAAACAGTTCACGCATATCTTATGTTGACATTTTGTGATGTTTTTGTTCGTTTTGGTATTTGAGCACGTACATTTTTCTTGAGACAAGTCGAAGTTCTGTAACGAATGCACGTTCAAAACAACTGGGAGCTCGGATTCCTCAATTAAGTGTTTATTGTTATTCATGTTATTCAACGAGAGCCGAATAGTCTCTTTGCAATTTTTTTCACTTGATAAATACTGCAGCACACATCTTGGTGAGATGTGAAATTTCGCGACTAAGACCTCCTCAGCAAAAACGTCAAAATGCATTACAGACTTGTAGATTTTCCTTAGATGAATTCTGACTATCTTGAGGAAGTGTATACTGGCCATGTTGTTGTTATGGTATCTCAAGAGGGACAAACAGTAATATTGCAGCTTTTATAGATTTTTCAACAAAGGTCTTTTAAGGGAGTATGCGAGGCACAGACGTTCGCCTCGCCTAGCCGAGTTCTGCTAGGAGCTAACCGAACCTAGTATGCGGGCACCTTTAGAATTCTGCATGACAGAGGGCCATCAGAGCCATAGCCATGTAGTTAGAGTCTATATCTAAATACACTGAGTGTATAAAACAATAGGAACACCTTCCTGATATTGAGTTGCACTCCCTTTTTCGCTCAGAACAGCCTCAATTCGTCGGGACACACTGGAAACTGGAGTATGAAAAACCCAGCAGTAGCTGGAAACGGCAGATTTTTAATGGAAT
This sequence comes from Salvelinus namaycush, assembly GCF_016432855.1. Lineage (NCBI taxonomy): Eukaryota > Metazoa > Chordata > Actinopteri > Salmoniformes > Salmonidae > Salvelinus > Salvelinus namaycush. The sequence goes on from NC_052317.1 coordinate 7,338,849, forward strand.
ATCTACATAGGCGTACAGAGACCCATTATCAGCAACCATCACTCCTGTGTTCCAATGGCATGTTGGTCTAGCTACGTTAGCTACAGCGTTGCAAAGAAAAAGCCATATCTCAGACTGGCCAATAAAAATAAAATATTAAGATGGGAAAAAGAACACAGACAATGGACAGAGGAACTCTGCCTAGAAGGCCAGCATCCCGGAGTCACCTCTTCATGGTTGACGTTGAGACTGGTGTTTTGCTGGTACTATTTAATGAAGCTGCCAGTTGAGGACTTGTGAGGCGTCTGTTTCTCAAGCTAGACACTAATGTACTTGTTCTCTTGCTCAGTTGTGCACCGGGGCCTCCCACTCCTCTTTCTATTCTGGTTAGAGACAGTTTGCGCTGTTCTGTGATGGGAGTAGTACACAGCGTTGTACGAGATCTTCTGTTTCTTGGCCATTTCTCACATGGAATAGCCTTCATTTCTCAGAACAAGAATAAACTGATGACTTTCAGAAGAAAGGTCTTTGTTTATGTCCATTTTGAGCCTGTAATCGAACCCACAAATGCTGATGCTACAGATACTCAACTAGTCTAAAGAAGGACAGTTTTATTGCTTCTTTAATCAGGACAACAGTTTTCAGCTGTGCTAACATAATTACAAAATGGTTTTCTAATGATCAATTAGCCTTTTAAAATGATTAACTTGGATTAGCTAACACAACATGCCATTGGAACACAGGAGTGATGGTTGCTGATAATGGGCCTCTGTACGCCTATGTAGATATTCCATTAAAAATCAGCCGTTTCCAGCTACAATAGTAATTTACAACAATTAACAATGTCTACACTGTAGATCAATTTGTTATTTTAATAGACAAAAAATATATTTTCTTTCAAAACAAGGACATTTCTAAGTGACCCCAAACTTTTGAACGGTAGAGTATTTCAACACTTTTTTTGAGTTGATAATATCTGATAGTAAAACAATTCATGCCATGAATGAGAATAACCCCATTTATAATGCCCAAATCATTTCTCATATCCAGATTTTTGTTTGTGTTGCCATGACGTTTCTTTCAGACCGGATCTCACCTGAGATCCGCTCCTACCAATTGGAAGGTTTCTTACCTTGATGAGTTTCACATGTGGGAACCAACTTCTCAAAATGCAACTGAATCTGTCTACCTTGGACATCCCTAAGACAGAGGTACATGTAGAATCTGGGGCCCAACATGGCACCATCTTCTCTCTCACCAACAAGGTCATTGGGTGATGAGTATGCCGCATATGACATAGATAGCTCCCTGCCTTCATCACTCAGTGGAAGCTTCACTTCAATAAGCAGCCTCAAGACCATTCTATTGCGCTTCACATGACTCCATAATCTGTCTGGCTAACTAGATCATTGGCCAGGTCCTTCTCCCCAGGAGAGCTGCCAGTGAGCTCTGTGGCCCCTCAGTATTGCACACTGCTGGCTGATGCCCCTGGTAAACTACATATTCTTATCAGTGATGACCCCCTCTAGCCTTTCCACTGCTACAGGTGGGAGGAAGAAGATTACAGGACTTCCAGGGACTCCGGAGAGCACAGAGGGGGCAGAGGAAAAGAGAAGACTTTAAGCATTACTAAGCACTCGGTTGTACTTTTACTCTGCATTTCATTTCTCAAATATTGTAGCAGTACATCCCGTCAATACAGAATGTTGAAGAAAAGCAAAAGTTGTGAATTACATGTTTTTTTTTTCTACTTCTGTTTTTGTCTTTCTTTTTCAGGCTCACTGAGTTGCTAAGGCAGAGGAAAAGAGGAATAATCTGCATCTTTTTTTATTTGAACATTTTATTGTCGTTTTTAAAATGGTTTTGAACATTGAAGAATGTTCAGTAAATTAATTGAAACCATAAGTAGGCCTACTTGTCTAATTAGAGTATAAAACTTGCATGAACAATAAGAAATGCAGGTTTTAAGTATGAAGTTGCACTATTTCAAAGCACAAATTTAACTCAAAGGACTATTTAGCTTTGACAAAATACAACACATTTTACAACATCAACTAAATAAAGAACCTATCAAACAGATACATGCTTGAATATCTGAGTCCAAAAGGAGACTTTCTACACATTATTATTATTATCTTCATAATAGAAGATTATAAACAACATTACATTTCCTGGTGTGCACAATCTGACACAGCATTCCTACATTTTATCATCACAGACATAATGAATCATTTTTTACAGAACTGTCCCCCACCCTAAAAACTAGAGAGAGAGCGAGATGGAGCGAGACAGAGGGAGAGCGAGAGGTGGTGTTTTCATAGTGTGCAATAGACATTGTTAATATAAATATACATGGCTCTGGCGAATAGAGATAGGAAGTCAACTCAAATTGAGAGAAAAAGGCTGAGAGAGATGAATAGAACATTGCGTGCAGTTTTCAGTCAGTTTTCACGTGCTAGTTCTAATTTACGGGGTCCTCAAAGGAGGAAGGGCCATACTTTTGCCTTCCCTTGAATGTAGAAGGACCGTAGATGTTGGTCCATGTTACAAAAAAGGGTGAAGTGTAGGATAAAGTTGCCCCTAAATGCTGATCTTCAGTTTTTCAGGGGAAGCTGATCCTAGATCTGTACCTAGGGGAACTTTTACCTCAGAGCACTCTATATAATCATGGTCTATATATGAGCTGCTATTCCTGGCTCTCCCCAAGCTGGCTGTATATCTCCTGAAAAGTGGGTCTCTGTTTGGCATTTCTCCTCCAGCAACCCAGCATCAGGCTGCTATAGACCGCATCAGGGCAACAGGCAGGCCTCGGCAGGTACACCTGAGAAGAAACAACATTTTAGGATATTACAGGAAAAACACATTTTAAAATAAAAAATAAATGTATGCACGATAACGCACGATGGCGCACGCGCGCAGCCGGTTTGGGTTCCGTGTGAGACTAAGCTAGCTCCAAGACATTTAGCTGAGCAGCAGCCTAACAGAATATTTAGTCATGTAGACTGACAAACCTGGTTCTATACCCGTTTTGTTGCATGTACACATATTGCTGCCATAGAACAGTGCTGATTGCATGCCGACATAGTAAACATGTGGTAGCCATACACCATACACCGGTACAAAAGGTACTATTTACAACCTAAAAGGGTTCTTAGCTGTCCCCATAGGAAACCAATTTTGGTTCCAGGTAGAACCCTTTTGGGTTCCATGTAAAACCCTTTCCACAGAGGGTTCTACATGGAACCAAAAAGGGCTCTCCTAGGGGGACAGCCGAATAACCCTTTCGGAATAAGAGTGTAGTAAATACACTAGTGTGTAGTCACCTGCTTGCCCTGGTCCCTGAAGAACTCGCCGGTGTTCTCGATGACCTGCTCGTCGGAAAACTGCGAGTAGGGCTGCTCTTCACACAGGGTCAGAATCTCCCACAGAGTCACGCCAAAAGCCCACACGTCGCTGGCCATGGTGAACTTACCCTGGGAAAGGCACACAGTCATTTGACTCATATCTAAACACAGGGAAACATGTTTGGTTGAAAACTACATGCTACAGAACATTCCCAGCTAATATCAGCTCTCTCCAAAACTCCTCACCAATAGGATGCTCTCCCATGACATCCAGCGAATAGGAAGAACGGCCCGCCCCTGGATACGGTAGTAGTCACCGCGATACAGGTTCCGGCTCATGCCGAAGTCAGCAATCTTGATGGTGTAGTTCTTGCCCACCAGACAGTTGCGCGTGGCCAGGTCGCGGTGGACAAAGTTGAGAGAGGACAGGTACTTCATTCCAGAGGCTACCTGTGTAGCCATGCTCATCAGGTTGCTATAGCTAAGAGGATATGAGAGTATTGAAAAGTAATTGAACTCTGAACTTTTTTTATATAATGCCAAAGAGAGTGCAAGAGTATGTGGTCAGAAAATAACATTTTAGCTCATTTTAAAGTGTTTGCATGACAAACTTTTTAATACTGCGCTATTGCATCGGGTTTCCGCATACTGTTATGAACTATATGGATTAAAACATTTACTTGATAAATAAAAAATAAGAAAATGAATTATTGTTATGATTACAGTATCACCTTTCATAATAACCCTAATCGGGGATGTCATTATCTAGTAAAATTATGCAGATGTAACGTACCTGACCGTGGCTTTGTCACTAGATTGTATCTCCTCCAATTCGTCCAATTGATGGCTGGACAAGAACTGGTTAAGGTCTCCATTTTCCATGTACTCCGTGATCATGCAGAGGGGGTCGCTCTCCACACACACTGCCAGCAGGCTGACGATGTTAGGGTCCCTCAGCCGAGACATGATCCTGATCTCCTTCAGGAAGTCATTCCTGTAACACGAGGTGGTAACGGCTATGACGTCTTCCAGTCACACTTTACATTAAGTTGCACAAATATACCATGTCGTTTCTCCTTCAATAAGTCATTCTTGTAACTAACACTGGACAATAACAGACACTTGCTCGTAAACCAATCAATCAAATGTATTTATAAAGCTCTTTTTACATCAGCAGATGTCACAAAGTGCTGTACAGAAACCCAGACTAAAACCCCAAACAGCAAGCAATGCAGATGTAGAAGCACGGTGGCTAGGAAAAACTCCCTTGAAATGCAGGAACCTAGGAAGAAACCTAGAGAGGAGCCAGGCTCTGAGGGGTGGCCAGTCCTCTTCTGGCTGTGCCGGGTGGAGATTATAAGAGTACATAGCCATTAAGGTCAGATTGTTCTTCAAAATGTTCAAACGTTCATAGATGACTAGCAGGGTCAAATAATATTCACAGTGGTTGTAGAGCACAGGTGTCAAACTCATTCCACGGGGGGCCGAGTGTCTGCGGGTTTTCGCTCCTCCCTTGTACTTGATTGATGAATTAACATCACTAATTAGTTAGGAACTCCCCACACCTGGTTGTCTAGGGCTTTATTGAAAGGAAAAACCAAAAACCTGCAGACACTAGGCCCTCCGTGGAATGAGTTTGACACCCCTGTTGTAGAGGATGCAACAGGTCAGTACCTCAGGAGTAAATGTCAGTTGGCTTTTCATAGCCGACCATTCAGAGGTCGAGACAGCAGGTGCGGTAGAGAGATAGAGTGCTAGTCACACTTTACATTGAGTTAGTCACACTTTACATTGAGTTGCACAGATATTTTCTCCTTCAGGAAGTCATTGGTGTGACATAAGACAATAACGTCTGTGACACCTGCCTGTCCCACTTTACCTTGTCACACCATGTAGTTTCACTTTCAAAAAGTCATTCCTGTTACAACGGATGGTAACTGATGTGACACCTGGCTAAATTGGGAAATACAGTGCTCTTTCCGTTTGTTGATTGGTCAACTTACCTATTCTTACTTGGTAGATTATTGTGAACACATTCTCTGTTACAACTGGCCAATGGCAAGACACCAGGAACACAAAGTGAAAGATGAGGCAAGAACAAGCATTGTTGTCATGCAGATCACAAAATTCCTTTTCCAACTATAAATCATGTGGCTCTTGTACTATCATGTGGCTCTTGTAGGACAGTACAGTTGTCATGGAAACAGATCCAGTGCTCTCACCTTGCGTTCTTGTTGGCGTCCTCCCTCAGTGTCTTCACAGCCACCAGAATAGGTGTGTCATCGCTGCCCTCTACCTCATTTGAACGGTCATTGATCTCTTCAGACAGATCCTTCTCCACAATGTCCTGCATGCCCTCTGCCTCACACAGGTGCACCTGTGGGCAGAAACAAAGGCATTTTACTATTGATGTTTCATCTGTCTAGCAAGAAAGCAAGAGTCATCTGACTTTTGTTCTTTTTAATTGCTTTCCTGCACACACACACACACACACACACACACACACACACACACACACACACACACACACACACACACACACACACACACACACACACACACACACACAACACTCCCTTTATCCCCAGTTTTATTCCATACCTCTCCAAACTGTCCCTCTCCCAGTTTCTCCTTAAAGGTGAGCTTGTCCCTGGGAAACTCCCTCATGGCTGTGTCCTTCCCAGAGAGCAGACTCATGTTGACGGCCGTGATGGAGTAGGTGTTGCTGCCCGTAGTCCCCTCCTGCAGGCTCACAATGTCTGCCTCGGCATAGTGGGGAGCCCCGTCTGATCCACAGGCCTGGGGTGGTCTGGAGGAGGAGCTAGTCCCTGCTGTGGAGTACACAGAGCATAGGTTCACACTTCAGTAAGATGTGACCTGATCAAGACCATTGAAATGTTCTTGTGACCCTCCAAGTTAACAACACTGATATTTCTAGCCACAGGCCTGTCTTAATAAGCCACAACCCAAAAGTAATTAGGGGTCACTATACCCACCATTTGAGAAACACTGGCTTGAAGGGACATTACACTCCAAAATCAAAGTTTGTCATATTTTTTTCACACCTCAAAAGTAGTCTAACGTCAAGATTAGTCCAAGTCCCTCACCATCGCTGAAGTCTGAAAACATCTGTTAAACTTTGATTTTTGATTGTACTTTCCCTTTAATCCACTCACCCAGCTCCTCAGTGGACTGGGCGAACTCGGGCAGCTTGCGGATGAGGCGGGAGGGCTCCTGGTAGTCAGAGGAGCAGAGGGGGAAGATCCTCTCGTAGGTGGAGTTGGAGCCGTCCCCGCTGGACTGGGACGAGTGGTGGAAAGAGAAGGCCTGGGTTTGGACGGCCAGACGGGCCGACAGCTCGTCGTCTAGCATACGCCGCGAAGCCTGGAGGGAAGGGTAGTTACTGTTATAAGCTGTGTGTGTTGTAATGTTTGGTGGCGCCAGAGAGAAAAGCTAGAGGGCGCTCTTGGGAAAACAGAAGCAATCAATGGCAAAGATAAGAGGTGCATCTTCTAGATTTTCTAACACTGTGGTTGGCACCAAGTCAAACATTGACAGATGTTGTAATCTTGTGTTTAAGTTTAGCTAAGAGGCCATGCAAATCGATGTTAGGGGATACAATTACAGCTAATAAGAAACACTTGAGGTTAAAAAAAACTACTTTAATCAACAACTTTGATCAGTGTCATTTGCAGTCTTAGTTTCTGACTTCCTTTTTAGCCTGACAGCAGTATTTATTTTATAACAAGACAGAGACGTTTCCTCGTAGATATTAGATCAACCCTAATGATTTCCGCTCTGAAAACACCTCAGGGAATTAAAATCTGTTACATACCTTCTCTAGCATCTTCTGCCAGACCTGGCGCCACAGAATGATGACTATGATGGCCAAAAGGATGACAATGATGGCCACCAGGCAGCCAATCAGGATCCGGGTGTTGCTTTCATCCACTTTGTGGATGGGGTTATCTCCTAATGTACCAGAAGGTATAAAATATTTAACAGAGAGCTTCGTTGCTTCCTCCGTCCTTGTTTACTCAATTCCTTACCTCCCTGTCAAAGCGCATTGGAGCGAAGAATCCAAGATCCCTCACTGAAGGAGTTGAGGATACAAAAATTTGACAGCTTGAAACATTTATTTATAATATTTATTACAAGAAAGGGTTGTCATCAAGACGTTTAGTGCTCACATCACATGTAAGGTTTTCATAAAAACTCATTATAATGTCATCCTCAGTAAGTGTTGTATTTATCATTCATTAATGCTGTTGTAATTTCCCTCATATTTCACTGTAACTAACCTCTATTCGTCATAATTAATGCAACAGCATTTTAAGAACAGGCAGCAGAGGGCACTATTGAATGCAAAAGGAGACAGGGTTGGCGAAGACAAAATAGGTAAGAACGTAGCTGGAGCTAACCTGGAAGAACATTTGTCGGGTGGCCACGTTTGCGGGGAGTCGGAGATGTGTTATAAACTGCTGTCCCTGCTGAAAGAGGGTGGGGGGGAGAGAGAGAGAGAGAGAGGGAGAAAGAGGAGAAATGTCATCATCTATTTTGAAACAGAGTAAAACGGGGAGACACCACCTCAACTAAAACACAATAAGATTTGCGTTCCCTCTTAGAAAAATGTTTTGTTACAGTGAGCCCTACTGAACATGACCCAGGCGTCTCAAGTCTCACCTGACTGGAAGGCCACCTCGCTGATCATCATCCAGGCCTCGTTGAAGGCAAAGCGGCACTTGATGGCACTGGCCATGCGGCCCCCCAGGGGCACGGTGATGAACCGGGCGCTCTGGCTGACCTGGTCGACCGGGAGACGTAAGGACACTGGCTGGGACTCCCAGTCCAACTCGGACGTACGGAAGTAACACGAAATCTGCCGAAACATTCTCACGCCGCGGCTGAACATGTTATTGCAGTGCACCTACGGAGAGAAGAGGAGAACTATGAACTATAACACTTGAGAGTAGAGTGTACTGTGGTATACTGTCTGTCACTGCATGGTTTGAAGTACAAATTGCATGTCCAGGTGCTATTCAGCCAATGACGAAACAATTGGAGGCTAAAGTTGTTGGACATATGCCTAAATATTTAGCCACTCTTGAAGGACAAAACAGACCTCCACATATGGCTGAATACAGTATCTCTTGCACACCTACTGAGTGGACCAATGACACAAGGTTATGGTCGGTCTGAAATGACATCAACACAACCAGAATTTCAACCCGTTTTGCCCAGTTTTTCCCGTTGGGAACATGGTAAAACCACATCCACCTCCTTTTGTACTCGTTGACCTCTCACCTTCATCGAGGTGAAGTTGCGGACGCGGTCAAATTCGAAGGTCATCTCCACGTAGCCCTTAGGGAAGCTCTCATTGGTCCAGCCCACATAATCGTATCCGGGCCACACGCCGTACACGTGACTGTGGAGGAAGTCATCAAGACCCCACGTCCCGTCAGTCAGCTGGCCCAGGCCTTCCTCCATACTGGGGGGAGAGAGGAGACAGGACCGTTACACAGGACCGTTACTCCCATCCACTACGGTTGTGCCCTTGAGCATGGCACTTAACCCCTAACTCATACTGAGGGGAGGAAGGAAAAAAGGAGGTCTTTGTTGCTATCATGCCTGTGTTGAATCCACTTGTGTCTTACACGTCATCATTTCACACTATCATACTGACCCGAACCGTATTGTGCTGGCTTGGATATGTTCCTTTCACATTGTTCTTTTCTGCACGCTTCCAAAAACGATGGTGGATACAAAACCAGGCCAGGGCAGGACAGCTTGGCTCCGCTTAGCTCAAGAGTTGTCCACAAAATCCTCACATGGGCCAAGAATGGCTTGCAACTTTGTTAAATAGTACCTTCGGGTCAGAGTCACTCAGGATGTGGACCATTTAACGCTTCTTAACAGTTTTGTACTCAGAAAATGCCACTGTTGAAGTACAAATATACTAAAACAAACCCAACTGACTGTAGACCCATGGATCCATCGTAGACCGAGTCATTGAGGTGGACGTCCAGGCCTCTGTAGGTCATCTCCTGGCCGGCTGGAGCACTGTAGGACACCAGGCCATCTGCAATAACACACAGCCAGGGACAGGTCAAAGGAAAGGTCACAATCAATGACAGTGGCCATTTTACATCAGCCTGGTCTAAACTTTGCTTTACATTCTAACTCTGGTAGTATCTAGGCTATTCTCTTTTCTTTCAGTTTCACATACGGAAAGGATGTAGGATGGGATTAGATATAGGATAGGATAGGATGAGATTAAATATAGGATGTAGGATGGGATTAGATATAGGATGTAGGATAGGATGGGATTAGATATAGGATAGGATAGGATGGGATTAGATATAGGATGTGGGATGTAGGATAGGATGGGATTAAATATAGGCTGTAGGATAGGATGGGATTAGATATAGGATAGGATGAGATGAGATTAGATATAGGATGTACTGTAGTGTGTCTGACCTAGCCATTCACAGCCATAGAGCTCTACCCTCATGCACACGATCATGGAGTGGTCTGTGATTGGCATGAAGCGTACGAAGCGGGCAATGATGGGTGGCTCTAGGTCCTTCAGCACCACGTCATAGGCATTCATGTTCCCCTCGATCACCTGCAGACAGGAACAGGAAAGGGCATCATCATCCTCATCCAAAAACTGCAGTCACTAAACATTGAACGCCAACAAACACAGCCAGACAAGAATGGAAGTTATAGAAAAGTCACACCAATCACAAAGCCAATCAAAGCAAGATTGTGCAACCAATGGAGTAGTCCCAAAAGTGAAAACCCAGCCCAACAGTTGGGCCCCAACTGGCACTCCAGGCTGGCTCAATCAAACACTCAAAGTATTTGAAAGAAAACTCATACTCTTTGAACCCAGCCCAGAGAGCAAAAGGACATTGAATCAACATTGGAAAAATATTGAAAGCAGATGTCAGAATGGATTCTGGTAGTATGGACACTAGCTTGCATCTGCTCACCTGCCTGCCTTTCCTGTCGTGCCAGGCCACCCAGCGGCTGCCGTCACGGCTGTACTTGATGCGGTAGCGCTGGGCAAACTCATTGCCCATGCCGTCGGCGTGGCGACCCTGGGTGCCCACGAGCGTGATGAAGTGCAGCGAACGCAGGTCCACCTGGAGGAAATCCTTCGGGCCGCCTGCGTCCGTCTCTGCCATGATGTTAGGGCACCATGCCCCGTCACCGTCTCCATCATCAAAGTCCAATCTGAGGAGGAGAGGGGGAAGTAGTAGGAGTAGAAGGGAATATTTAGTCAAATGAATAATAAAAATGCCTTCCTCCCTTATTTTAAGGAATCGCTGATCTGACAAGGTTGGATTGATGAAGGGCAATAGGCAGGCAATCTTGCCTTCACTAAGACAGTACAGTCAGTACTCTGATTACCTGATGGAAAAGAGTTTAGAGTGTGTATGGTGACAATGCAGATAGCATACCTGCCATATCTTGCTGCTGTAGACTCTGACCACTGACTAGAAGCAGAGATATCCTCATCAAGAATCTGTCCTCCAGTCATACCCAGAGGATACCGACACACACCTAAAAGCAGATACAGTGTTATAGATGCATGTTTTTCGGGGGCCAGGTGTTTTTCCTGACCACGTGGCCTGATCAGGGAAAAACTCCAGGACCTAGTTAAAAGCTATGACAATGGCAAATGAAACAGATTCAACTCATGTCATCTGTGTGTGTGTGTGTGTGTGTGTGTGTGTGTGTGTGTGTGTGTGTGTGTGTGTGTGTGTGTGTGTGTGTGTGTGTGTGTGTGTGTGTGTGTGTGTATCTATGCAAGGGAACGTATT